>NW_026136929.1:0-60997 GCF_905237075.1 Dicentrarchus labrax | reverse complement strand
TCCGGATGAAATTTCAGAATGTACATAAAATGCACTATAACCTTTCCAGGTGATCTTAATTTGACCTTCGCTAAACTTTTGAATGCATATGTCCAACTGTTCAATGTCTCAATACTTATTGCATAACATGCTGTTTCAATGACAGTTTGTATTTAAACAGTCCTCTTCATCATGCTGTTCACATTTTGACATCATGAGACCAAAACAACGCCTAACAATCGATCAACAGTCCCTGGCCAGAGCGAGGCTTCAAACAGGATGTACTCAGAGGGAGGTTTCCACTGAGCATAGAGTGTCACAAAGTGTCATCAGCAGGTTGCAATAAGTCCACTTGTGAACAGCATGGGACGTCTTGTCGAGCTGTAATCGATGCTGAAGGACAAATTACATTTTACTGACACAGTGACATTTTTTGTTGTGGTATAGCCACCACTGTTGTTAGCTGTTTTTTTAAATAAATTGTTTGAGATGAAGAAATTACCATTGCATGCTTCTACTTAAATGCCCTACTTTCATGATATAATATCACTGTAGCATCAACTTTTTACATTTTCCATAAATTTCACCCAAAAGTGGAATATCCCTAACTTTTTGTGAGTAGTGTATGTACTTACTTCCAAACTGGTTAGTACCAGGCTTCTGAAAACCGATCCTAAGTTATTTGTTGTTCTATGATACCCCATTGATATAAACTAATATTGTCTTATATGCAATGATCTTACACTTGCTTGCATTCATTATTTTTTTTCAGTGGCAAAACTTGGGAAGACACCTGGGAGCCTGCCAGCAACTTTATAGGCTCCATTTAATGTTTTTGTTTGTGTGTCTTTAAGACACCTGTATGTTGAATGTTGTTCTCTCTCTGCCTCTCTCTCCCTCTCTCTCTCTCTCGTGCATGAATAAAAAAAAGATTTGTTCATTTGTTTTATTTCAGTTCAGTTTCAGTTTGCCTTTGTCATAACATTTTGAATGTCTCTTTCACACACTCATCCACATCTCCTTTAGTTTTTAATATGCAAGTCATATACACAATGTTATACCATAAGCAATGAAAAAATATACATAGGGATGTGTAAAAACATCAGTATGTACAGAATCAATGGCATATAAGCAGTCAGTGTTTGAGTGAAGAAGACTAATAAATATGTCCATGAATATTTTATAGCATCATCCCAAATTACAGCAGTGTTGCAATTACTGTCCGTGATGTGCCATGTTAATTAAACCCGAATACAAAATTAGACAGGTATTTCTGGAGTTGTCTTATTGTCCACAAAAAATTTCTATGACAGAAAAAAATGCATTATAATCTGCGCCAATTATAAACCAATTATATGAAGCGTTACACACTTCACCTTTCCCAAATGGGCGTGGTCTCCTTGCCCCTGATCTCCAAACTTAATTCAAGTGTTGTGAACGTCATGTAGATGGATGAAAGCAGATTGTGTTGTACCATAGATGAATTCAAAAGGTGATTTAAGTTTTAGTTCAGCTGTTAGAGATCATATTTGATGAAACCAACAATTCAGCAACATATACAGTTCAGCACTGTCAAATCTCGTGATAGTGTATTTCTGCTGGGAAAATAATGATTTTAAGAAGAAATCTACAACAAACGCAGATGAATAAAAATGAAATGCATTCATGATTATGCTTATAAAATCCCGTGATTTGATGAATAAAATATGCATTCATCTATACAGAATATTAGATTATTGGCCGTTTGGGTTATATAAAACTCCGTTTAGAGTTTCTAGCTTTTAGAATTTGTCTGTTGTCTGTGGACAAGTAAAATATTAGCAGGGGTTCTGTTATAAGTATATAATAGATAATAAACATGAAACGTTTCTCTTCTGGCTTTATTTTGAAAGTGTAACCGTACGTTGCATATTTATTTTGCAAATTCAGTCAGTGGGTAAATGTGTTGTTGTGTTGTTGCTTACTTGACAGTGCCACGGTCTCATATCAGCTGGTCCTCCGGTCAGCCAAACACAAAGGTTCCGGATTTAAAATTCAGTTGCGAGCAAACTCTGAAATGTACGTTTTTTATATTTAAGATCGTCATTGAGCAGTTACATAAAATAACACGAATAACATTACAGCTCCGATGCAATTATCAAAACAATATTCACGTGTTTCAGCGATAAGACGCCCATAGCAACTGCATAGCAACCATAAACATAGAATAGACACCATAGAAGCCTGAAAAAACAACATTCATTCAACAGAGATTGTGGAAATAATGTACACATTTCCCGCTAGAAATTATCACAACGAATTCTAATGCCAAAATATCTTAAAAGGTTGTTTTTCCACTGAAAATCAAAGAAAATGCAGCCATTTTGACTGCTCGGCTCGATAACAAACCTTCTGTACCTACGGGCTTGAATAGAATTGGATCAGCCAGATGAATGGGTGGTAACTGCCTCCTGTACCTACTAGTAGGTAGAGTAGGCCCCTACTGGCCCATATCTGTAGGATGATTGTATCAGGATAACGCTTATTCAATGGTATGACAACAGTCAGATCGCCTGAGAAAGGTCAGAGCAACTATCTACAGTGATCTGACCTCACCAACACAACTAAAGCAACACTGACACAAAAAGAAAAGGCTTCTGGACAAGAAAGAGTTTCTCAGGCTGAATATAACACATGACTCCAAGCCTGGAGAAAAGGAAGGTGAACAGAAAAATGTAGTGATATTGTAAAATATTAGGACAAAGTACACTTTTTATTTTAAGAACATAACCATTGAGATTCAGTCATTTTTTAGCTTCTATTGTCATCGGGTTCATGTTTAGAGATATATCTATACGTGAAACTATACACACGTGTTTTAGGACGATGTCACCCAGACAATATAGGACTGGATTCTGGATGGTTTGAGGAGAGGTTAAAGTTGCAGTGTTCTATGAAGTACTGTATATGTCGCCCTCCACACAACATGTTAGGCCTATGCTGATTTTATTGATAAAAAGGTCCTATGATGGTAATTTTATAAGATATGTTTGCAAAACTTAAACTGTACACAGAAATGTATTAGCACTACGATATATTATAAATTGGATCATCCAGGATCATCCTATCAAACTGGGGAAGGGGTTAAAGGGTCTATAAATAGCCATATTAAGTTAATGGGAAAATGTCAAAGGTGAAACAATCAGTAGTTTAAGGGGAAAATAAACTCGGAACTGGTCCACATTGAAAAGTATGACTGTGTATAATCCTATAATCGATATCTTAAATAAATCTGGCCACAAAATACCCGTTAAAAGATTTTGAGTGATTGTTTCCAGCTTGGCCCTTAAAGAGGTCTCTGAATGTATACGTCAAACAGCCATGGTGTGTACCAACAAGAAAATCAAACTTTGTCGTAGGACAACAGTGAAGACATCGTTGGAAAGGTCTTGACCTAGGGAGCAACATGTGTTAATATGAGATTTGTGGGCGGTTCTTGCTCCTCAGGTGTGCCCTTTGAACCTTGTACCTGTGACATTTCTGAAGGCTTATAGTTCAACAACATAATATGCTACAGACATGGGGTCAACAGTTTTGGAAAGCTCTGCACCTCTACTATCATACTTGACAGCAGACCAATAGGGGACGCCACTGAGTAGGGTCAAAACCTATAAAAAACATGATTTCACCAATAAACCAATAATTTTACCAATAAAAGTTAAAATCAGACCAAACAGGCGTGCTTCCCACCCTTAAAAACATATAATTAGCTTGCAAAGTTCGTGTTCACAGTTTTACATAATAGAGATAATTCATTGGAACTACAAAGCTATGAGGCAGCACAATGCTGTGTACTGTAACCACTGTAACTCGGCACAAATTGTAGTTCCGGTACCCTCCTTCCGGGTCCTTCCAAGGTTTTCAAGACGTCAGTCAACCCCAACTTGAATTTGATATTAACATGACAATTTAGGTTATTTAAGTATCATATAACATAATATATATATATTTTTTTTTTTGGGGGGGAGATAACTCCAGGTTGTGCTGTTATGTTTTGGCTGAAATTAGATATATTACAGATAATTTACCCCCCATGCTTGCAGATTCATTCTCAGGATCAATCCCGAAGGCTCAAAATGAAATCTCTCTCTCTCTCTCTCTCTCTCTCTCTCTCTCTCACACACACACACACACACACACATACACACACTTGTTTATGTTCATGCTGTTAGTTTGTGGATTTCAGGTCAGTACATTTTATCTCCATCACACTTAATTCCATGTTTTCTCTCATATTTTGCTTTCTCTATCTTTCTCTCTCTATTTCTCTCTCACTGTCTCTGTCTTTCTGTGTCTGTTTCTGTTTTCCAACTTTTGATTTTGATGGCCTACACAGCAAAGTGCAAACCCACTACTTCCACAAGCCCCAGGGTGTTGTTAAAACGACATGTTTTTGTACAAGTGCAAGTACAATGTTTTTAATAAAGTAATATTGTAAAACACATACTGATAAATGTGTAAATCATTGAAAATAATTTATATTGTAGAGGTAAATGTAGTAGCAGTACTGTGAATGCTAAAATAATATAAGTATTGTAAATGAAGATACAATATTATGGACAGGTACTGTAAATTCATATACAGTAATAGGATGACTACTGTAAATTCATATACAGTAGTAAATAAATACTTAAATACTTAGTAAATAAATTCATATACAGTAGTAAATAATAGCAGTACTGTGAATGCTAAAATAATACAAGTATTGTAAATGAAAATACAATATTATGGACAGGTACTGTAGATTCATATACAGTAATGGTACTGTAAGTACTTTTACAGTAACTTACTGGCATCGTGTTGCCAGTAAGTTACTGTAAACTCTACAATAGTATTTTTACAGTATTCGGTCTAGACCTGCTCTATTTGAAAAGTGTCCTAAGAAAACTTCTGTTATGAATTGGCCCTAGTTGGCTAGTTATATTAAAGCAGGGAACGAGAGAACACACTAAGCTTTGTGTAAGAAAGCAGTGGTCAAACTGGAGAAATTAATTTGTATAGTAAGGCTGTGTACCTTTGATTAGCACCGTACAGCTGTACTGGCTGTGTTTGTGAAACCACAACTGATTAAACTTTGATCCATACCGTTAGCATAAATGCAGTAATAGCACTGACAAGGAGTTCGGTCTAGACCTGCTCTATTTGAAAAGTGTCCTGAGAAAACTTCTGTTATGAATTGCCGCTATACAAATAAAATTGAATTGAAGTAGTATTATTAAGTCTGATGTCGAACTTTATGTTGTAATATGGAGGGAGAATAACTGTCCCTTTTACTGAAGAGCTAACTTGAGCTCACGAAACGTTAGCTTTGTTGTTATACTGAAGTCCCCCTAGTGCAGGGGTCAGCAATTAAGTTTGGCCTCGGGCCAGATATTTTCCAAGCCATTACATGGCGGGCCACAACCAAAACAATGGCTAATTTAATGAATTAATAGGGGAGGAGGGGTGATAGTGAAAATGATAGGTGCTCTTGAAATGACAGAGCAGACGCACTGAGACATTCAAGCGGGCTGATGTAGGTTACATTTGTGGACTGACCACTGGGGGGCAGTAGCGCGCCCCAGTGGTATAATTAGTAGCAATTATATGCCTGTTAAAAAAAACATTTCCTGTTGCTGTTAGCTATCGAAAAATGGCACTATCAAAAAATCTCAAGAGAAAAATTAACAGCGAAAACAGGATCTTTCATGATGAATGGACAGAGAACTATGCCTTCATCCTCCCCAGTTTTAATAATGCAAAGCCCACATGCCTGATCTGTAACGAGGGTGTCTCTGCATGCAAAGAGTACAATATTAGATGGCACCACGAAACGAAGCATGCTAATTTCAAGGTTGCGTTCCCTCAGAAGACAGAGGCACGAAAGCGTAAAATCGAAGGCCTGAAAGGTGCTTATGCACACAGCACCAGGATCCTGGTGCGAGGCCTCACATCCCAACAGAAGGTAACTAGTGCGTCTCTGAAAGCGTCCTGGGTGCTCGCAAAGCACAACAAGCCATTCACTGACGCAGAGGTCTTCAAGGAGATGATGGTGACAGTTTTGGAGGAACTTGATACCAACAAGTCGATGGATGATGTGATCGGGTCAGTGAAACAGATGTCGCTCTCTGCGAGGTCCGCTGCCCGCCGCATAGAAGCGCTGTCTGATGCGGTGCTGGGTGCAATTATCGACGGTGTCAGTCACGCAAACTACTTTTCCTTAGCCATTGATGAGAGCACTGACAACACAGATGTAGCCCAGTTGTGCATTTATGTGAGATACTTTGATGGGAAGGATTTCAAGGAAGAGTTGCTGTCTCTTATTCCATTAGAAGGGCACACCACTGGAGATGCTATATTTGCGAAACTGGAAGAGTTGTTTCAGTTGCATTCATTATCATTTGAGAGGGTTAACCTAATTGTGACAGACGGGGCTCCTGCCATGGTGGGAAAGCACAGAGGTCTGGTGAGCAGGCTGAAAGAACTCGCCCCCCAAATGCACGGGCTGCACTGCCTCATCCACCAAAGTGTCCTCTGTGCCAGACTGAATGGCGAGCTAAAGAATGTTATGGACAAAGTGATGAAAGTCATTAACTTTGTCAGAGGTACATCAAGCACCCAGCATAGGCTTTTCAGACAACTTGTGGCTGAGTCAGCAGATGCCGCCCACGATGACTTGCTGCTTCACAATGATGTGCGCTGGTTAAGCAAGGGGAAAGCACTGGATCGCTTCTGTGCGCTACTGAATGAGATCAAAGCGTTCCTTGGAATGAGCAAGAGCAAGGCAGCAGCTGACCACCTTATCCTGCTGGAAGATGAAAAGTTCATGTCCAATGTAGCGTTTTTATCTGACATATTTGGCCACCTAAACCTGCTTAACCTTCAGCTACAGGGGAGAGACAAAACCATCGTGGACATGGTTGAAAAACTGGAGTCATTCACGAGGAAGCTTGAGATGCTTGAGGCAGACATATCTACCGGCAGGCTCCTACATTTCAGCACACTGAAGAAGACAGCGGGAGAAGTGACGGAGTTGATGGTTGACTTCATCAAGAGGCTACGAGCCAACTTCACTTCTCGGTTTGATGACTACTCCATCCCAAAAGACATCATTGACTTTATACGTGACCCTGCAGTAAAACCAGCCGACAACTTCTCCTTCCTGGCGAAAGAAATTATCTCCTCTTTAGATCAGGCTGCGCTGGAAATGGAAATTATTGACTTCCAAACCACCTCAGTTGTGCGAGATGCGCTCAGAAGTGCGGAGTCCGTGAGTGCCTTTTGGGTAGGCCTACTATGCTCCGAGGAATACAGCAACCTCAAGAAAGTCGCACTTTACATTCTGACAATGTTCCCTTCCACCTACGTATGTGAGTCGTCCTTCTCAGCTATGAATGCAATAAAAACGCATGAGAGGAATAGACTGACTCACCAAAATCTCGAGAACTGCCTGAGGATTAAAGTGACGTCTATTTCACCAGATATCCAGCAAATAGTGACCAGTGGGAGATGCCACTTTTCACACTAGGTGAGTAATCTAAACCAGTAATTGTGTCTAAAATCTGAACTGTATTTTTAATGAATGTCTCGTTGTAGGCTAGGCATAATTCAGGCAGTAAATGTAGCACGTCTGCTCTGTCGTTTCAGGGGCCGAGCACTCCAGCCCATGGTCGAGTGGATTCGGCTTTTTTGCTTCGTACTTTTTTGCTCTGATTTGCTCCGATTTAACAGTGCAATGCATTGTTATCAGTTTACATTTTTGGTGCCACCACAGTCATATAAAGGCCTAAATAACACGCATGTTTGAAACTCGTGTTTTACTTTTCACAGTTCTATGTACAGAAATGCCTATGTTTGATGTCTGGCCTGTTTGAAAGAAGTCGTGTTTTAATTTTCACAATAATATGAAGCCTATGTCCATTGTTTGAATGACAACTTGTGTTTTAGGGACTAGTTTGGAATTTCAGCACCAGGCGCTGTCCACTGACTTCATTTGTTTTTGCATGTTGAGCGTTCACGCTGCACCTCGCTGATGTGCGTATTCACTCTCGTATCCAGATAAAACAAATAAGCATTTAGATTGAGGAAATTTTTCTGTTCTGGAAAATGAAGGTTCCAATAAAGAGCATTTTTGAGACTGGCAGTCCGATTTTTTAAAAGTATATTTTATATTTTTATTATCATTCTCTAGTTCAAACAATCTCATGGGCCAGATGTTTTTGCTTGCGGGCCACATCTGGCCCGCGGGCCGCCTATTGCCGACCTATGCCCTAGTGTATGTGTGTTGTTGCGGTTCACATGGTAGACGTGAACCGGAGGTAACTGATAGAACTAGTTATAGTTATATATAGTTAATAATAATAATGATGATGATATAATAATAACAATAATAATATAATATTAATATAATAAAAGCAATAGCAATAATAATAATAATAATAATAATAATATAGAAATAATAATAATAATAATAGCAATAATAATAATAATAATAATAATAATAATATAGAAATAATAATAATAATAATAGCAATAATAATAATAATCTTGGAACAGGGCCACTCGCTCCTACAGTGCATCCATCTATGATTACATCTATGGAGGTTTTATGTTTCTACACCATAAAAGTGATAATAAATCGCTCAGTTGTCAAGCTATTTTCACAAGGTTTGTTTGTTAAACGTCAGACATGACAGACAGACAGACAGAGACAGAACGAAAAGAACGCAGAAAACGTTCAGGTGTGTTCAGGTCTTTATTTAAAGTATTGCTTGAAGGGTATATACATTGCATTTGAGTATAATAATAACATATATATAATAATTATAACATAATAATAATTATTATTATATTGTTACTGTTATTACTATTCTTATCATTATATTAATATTATATTATAATTATTATAATTATTCTTATCATTATATTATATATAATAACATTATGTTATTATTGTTATTATTATACTTATATCACTATCATCATCATTATTATTATTATCATTGTTGTAGACATAGGATCTGCTGTCTCCCACGAGATCTGGTTTGTATGCTCCGCTCAATAGAGCATCCATACGCTGCACAGAAGTCCGACATCTTTTCATTCACAAATCTTCTGTCAGAAGCTCGTCTGCTGATAACATTAAGTAGAATTTGTATTTGGGTAGTAAAACCAGCATTTTTTAAAATATCCAAGCACCCTGTATCATAGCTACATGTGTGACGTTTTTAACAAATCAATACATTTGGAAATTGGTCCAAAATTCAGCGAATAATTCTACTTTGAGATTGAGGAGTACCTCTTTCCTTCGTAGGTTGATGCACCGCTGCCTCTGCTAGCCCTGTTCCAAGATGGCCACCCTGTAGGCACGCTGCTCCACAGTCGATGCCCAGGTGGTGATAATGTTGATCGGTGTATATCTAACAATAAAAACATTTATCTTCAACTGGCCCTTTATGCAACCCCCATCATTTCATACTACAATTTCTCCTGTACAATAGTGCGTCTATCAAATAGACATGTAATTATAAAGAGTGAATAGCAATATAAAATGTGAGGAGGAATTTACTTTTTTTAATTGCAAAGATTTTAATTTTTTTTTCCTGAACTGCCGAACATTTTTCTACAGTTGAGTCGCTGGCGTTTCAAAAACTTGTCAGCAAAATCCCTGTTCGATCAAGTGACAAGGTAAAAACAAATCTCTCATGATATAGTCCTATTGTTAAAGTATAAACACAGATAGTTCATTTAAGATGAGACACTACAGGTGGTGTGAGAGGTGATTCAATGATATGACATATGACAATACTCATAAATGAGACTGCGGGTGGTAATGAACAAAGCCCTCACTGAGAAAAAAATATGGATAGAAATATATAAAGTTATGAGTCACTAGAGTTTTGTGTGTCAGAGTCTGAGGAAAAATAATTCAAGGAAGACAACCTTTAAAACTATGCAATGTAAATTGAAATTCAAATAGGTTAAAAGAATACAAATGAAAATATTGTGCGCCTTCATTTTGTAATGCCTTGTCCTAAATGTTTATTTTGGTGAAAATAACTAAAAAGTAATGAGTAACTTATTACTCTACACAGATGGTGATATTGTAAAGAAACGTATTACTTTCAAATACAAGTAACTAGTAATATGAAATATATTACATTTTGGAAGTAACTTGCCTATCACTGGTTATTGCAGTGTGATATAAGGCTGGAGCCAACCTGCCAACCAGCTCTTTCCAAGAAGGAAGTGTTAAAATCAAAAGACACTTCAAAGGAAGTAGCACCAAGACAGCGTAACCCCCTTCCTAAAGAGGGTTCCAACTACTGTGATAACACAGGGGAGTCTTTGCCCAGGTTCGGCACTGTTCAGACTCGGTCCATGAAACAACACTTGGATCGCAACAAACTGGAGCTGAGCTACCATGAAGCCAGTGAAGTCAAGCGGAAGACAACCTGCCAACCAGCCATTTCCAAGAAAGGAGAGTTAAAATCAAAGGACACTTCAAAGGAAGTAGCACAAAGACGGCGTAACCCCCTTCCTAAGGAGGGTTCCGACTACTGTGATAACACAGGGGAGTCTTTGCTGAGGTTTGGCACTGATCAGACTCGGTCCATGAAAAGATACTTGGATTGCAACAAACTGGAGCTGAGCTACCAAAGAACCAGTAATGTCAAGTTGAAGCCAACCTTCATCCCAGCTATTACCAAGAAGTGTTAAAATCAAAAGACACTTAAAAGGAAGTAGCACCAAGACAGCGTAACCCCCCTTCCTAAAGAGGGTTCCAACTACTGTTCATACACAGGGGAGTCTTTGCCCAGGTACTGATCCGACAAGTTCAAGGTAATTCCTTACCTTCTACTTTCCCGACATCTTTCTATACCTCCTCCTTTCCCCATATCTTCTCCCATCTTCCTCATTTCCCCACATCCTTTCCCAACCTTAGCCTTTCCCTACATTTTTTCCTTACATCCCATTTCCCCATATATTTTGATGAGTCAAGAGGTCTTGATTAAAATACAGGGCTTTATTGCTGGTCAACCTGTGAGAACAGGTTAAAGAAAGAAAAGAAACAAAAATAATGCTGTATGCATGTCTCATACATCTTGTGCTATAACCAAGCATACAGTATATACAGCTACACACTACAGTTTGATTGAATAAACCGAAAATGACACATGTAAACACAATAATCAATTACACCTTCACAGCAGATAAACAGCCAACAAACCTCATTATATATCACAAAGATTATATAAGTTAACTTATGTAATCATAGACATATATACATAGATGCCGCATCGACTGCTGCCGCCCAATAGAGCGGCGTGCCTACAGGGCAGCCATCTTGGATTTGTGAATGAAAAGATGCCGGACTTCTATGGATGCTTTAATGAGCAGAGCATACAAACCAGATCTCGTGGGAGACAGCAGATCCTATGTCTACAATAATAATAATAATAATAATAATGATGGTGATATAATTATAATAATAACAATAATAAGCCACAGTCAATGCAGCGTCTATGTATATATGTCTATGAGAAGTACACTCTTAGATGTTGCTGTAGATTTAGCAGTACAGTACTGTAAAACCAACAGTACAATACCACATTTTTTCATTACAGTAAAATACCTCAGTTTATATTGCATTCTTGGTCATTTTGATTAAGCGGGAATATTATACAGTATATTTTTGGCTTGCTGTAACCTTATTGTAACCTGGCTGTAATATGCCATGGCAATAATACAGGATTACTGTAAATAGCGAAAGTGCGGCACCCGACATCACATCACGCGGAACACCCAGCTCGTTATTCAGCCGCAGATACTGGAGAAGGAGAAGCGCTACCCAGTGGATTGCTGAAAGTTCAGTAAGTTTTGTTTATTTTATGTTTTTCATGTAAACCTTTATGATGAGGTTTGAGGATTTTAAGCTCTAGTGTACCGCAACATCGTTTTTTCAGTGTGGGATGAGACTGCAAAGTTAACGTTATAGCTAGCTAACCCAGTGAGCACCAACCAGGATTTCAACGTTGATTTCTAGTTGAAAACTGGGTGATATTCGGTCTGAATGTCTAAGAGCTTCTCCCCCTCTTTTCAACCGGCTAAAATGCAGTTACAACATCAACATGTCACAAACACAAAATTGTTAATCATTTTGACAATTTGTTGAGTTGTAGAAAGAGAGATGGTATTGATTACTGTAAGGTTTTTCTCCAAAGTCATATTGCACTGATAGGCGAAATGTGTTCTACACGAAGACGTAATCCCGGTGAAATATGGTCTGAATGTGAACGTTCAATCAACGTCTTCAAATAGTCGGTGACAAAACTTTCACTTTTGAACCAGTTTTGAACGTCTTTTCACCAGAGACCATAGTCGTTTCGTCTTTTCAACAGAAAAATGCTCACTGGGAATGCTGCAATATCCTCCCACACCGAGTACGTTTCTAGCTAACCTTGTCACTTAGTGTGGATAGCAAGTGGCTACATTTCAAAAATTTGTACAGAAAAAAAATTAAAATCAATATGTGGCGGTCAATGGTGATATTGTGGTGGGCGGCCACAAATAAATCAATGTATGGGAAACACTGTGGGGTTAGAGAGTTTGGCTAATTGGGTTTGATTCTAGCGTTTTGACTTAAACTATTTATTCGTAAGGTTATTTTTATCACGGTTAATGAAGTTAATTATCAAAGACATTTAATGCATGCCATGGCAAAACTGCTATCCATTGTCTCGTAAATCCCGCGCCTGAGTTGGAAAGCGTAATCTCGCAGCCATCTCGCGATATTTCACTGAGACCCCCGAGCTAGGGTGAACGTACGACTCGCAAAACAAGATGGCAGCGCCCATATTGAGATGTATTTTCTTTGTATTTGTACTATGTTGGTCGTTTTAATGTCAACTTGTATTTCTGTAGAAAAACATTTTATTAATTTACACTGACCTGAAACCGTACCCAAAAAACAATAACAACACAGCTGCTGCACTTCTTTCCATCTCGTAATACCCAAAGACAAACTGTAACGCTATAAGTGGTACAAGCCAGGCAATTACGTCACGTTCGCGCGTCAGAGCAACTCGGGTGGGGGATTTACGAGACAAATGGATCGCATAGTATATATATATATATATAATATTGTGTATTCAGCAAGGTCAAACGTAAGCTAATATTTACTAACCTAGATGTATTGTTGGAGTGTATGAAATACACAGTGATGTATTAGCTCATATCCCCAAAAAGTAACACATCATGGAATCAAATATAATTTGCTTTCTCATAGTGTGGTCCATTGTCTTTGCACCCTGAGGAGGGCATCCCTACCGCCAGGCGTTGGTGCAGTTTATGAGTTTTCTGTAAGTATGAGCCATAATAATACATGTTTTTAAAGTTTAACATTTTCTTTTTATTTTGTTTTGCTACAGAAATTTCTTTCACCATTTCTCTCTTGCGCTCTCTGTCCATCTCTCTCGGTACTGTGGCTAACAGGTTTTGTATTTGTCTTTGTGTGTTTTCTTTGTTACAGTGTGTGATCTGAGTTTCACCATTGCTGCGATCTACACCGGGTTCCCAGGCAGTCATTCCAGTCCACTTATCCACCAAAGTCATCCCTGCCAAGTTTTTAGTATGTCCAGCTACAACTGCAAGTCATGCAGTTTCTCAACCTCTCTCTTAAATACTTTCATCACACACGTAAAAGTACACAGGAATGTGGCTAATCATTGCGTCTTGCTTTGGTAGTGCCCTTGCATTTTTAGGAAATTTCAATCTTTTAAGTCTCATATGTATCTGCACCATGGCAAGGCAAAAATGGCGCCAATTGAAGATAAAGCTCAACCCCAGAATGTTACATTGTCATGCCAGGTTGAGGGTTGCAAATTTCAGAGCACTGTTTTTTCAAGTCTGTGCGCACACTTGAAATGGCATATTAGGGATGGGACTTGAGTGCATTAGGCTTCTTTACAAACATATTTATTGACTGGTATGATATTGCTTACAGGTTTCTGGTCAGGATCAACCCTGAGGATGGCAAGAAATGCTCTACCAGACAGGGAGTGAGCAAAAAGACTGGGAGGGTGGTGAAGAGGAAGGTGATTGCCATCAACCCCCATGTCAACAGTGTCATTCGGTCCTTAATGGAGTTTGAATGGAGGACTTCAAACTGAGGGTATTATAGTAAAGGTATTGTTGTCGTTGAAGGTATTGTTGTTGTTGTTGTTGTTGTTGTTGTTAAGGTTAATGAAGTGTTTTTGTTATTTTTCTGATCTGTTTCTGTTGCTCAGTTTGCACTGTTCTCTGGGCTGAATGTTGTCAGTAACAAAATGTTTATGAAATGTATAATGTTAAAGAAAGTTGTATTGATTGAATAAAAAAACATGTTTATTAAGAACATTGTTTGGTTGCCTTTTGATTTGTAATGTTATTCTGAAGTATAAAATTACAATATCAGTAGCATTTGAGATTATTATGTAATTAAAATATATATTATCATTGTTAGTAATAATAATAATTATTAGTAATTATTATAATTAGTAATAAATAGCAGTGATATCAATATTAAAATAACTGCAGATATTACAGTACAATATAATAAAATACTGTAGAAATAGACAAAATACAGTAAAAATACAGTAAAATACTGTTTTGTAGTAATACAGTATTGTTCTATATACTGTAAATTTCATTACAGTACAATTACAGTAGTTTATTGTAAAGCAAAATACAGCAACTTGCTGGCAACCGTGCTGCCAGTAACTTACTGTAAATATACAAGGAAATGGTTTACAGTGTACAGTAATAGGCTACAATGATAAGCAATGGTGCACTGATTCGCACTGAGTGCTGTATTTTGTATTTTGTTGTCCACTGTGTAATGGTTGATTGGAAGAGCTCATACACTTGTTTGCAAGTTGTGTTTGAAGGCAAAATTGGCTTTTGTTGCATATTTTAAATGTTTTGGCACGGTTAGAGCCTTTTGCAAACAAAATGTGTCATTTTGACCATGAGTGCCACTGTTTTGGCCTGTGTGTTAACCGTTTTGAAAATGTGGAGTTTGAGTTGACTGCTGCATCAAAGCAATCAAGAAAAACTGTAAAAGATCCCATCGAAAATACCAAAAAGATTTATTTGTACTGTGTTGGATTTGGTGTTTTCCAGTATCTGCTTGAGTTGAGGATGAACACGGAGCATCAGAAAGCATATACCACCTAAGAAACCCACTGGTAAGACAATGCCAAAGTCGACCAAGACGCCTACCAGTGGAAGATAGGGAAATGATAGAGCTGTCTGATTTCACTGAATAATTCTGTTGATACATTTTTCTAACATTTGATTGATATTATTACTTCTACTACTGTAAGGGTTTCTTTAAAGTATCCCATAGCCTCTAATCAGTAACATAAACGTACAGGTTGTGTATGGCTAAGCCAGGCTCATAGATGAAAGAGCCAATTTTTGCCTCCTGTACTGGCGTGCCTGGGATGATGAAACAGGATGCTGAAATCAACAAACCTCAGTGACACCCATTCTATCACAAAGAAAACATTTTCTTAACTTTGAAAAAAGCTGTGATTGCAAAAGGAACTCGTACATTTAATCAGCTTTTTCAAACACAAGCTTTTGTGCAAGTTGTCAAGTCAAATCAAAATAGACTTTAATCAAAGTAAAACTTTGGCACCTGTGCTTTTAGTACATGACAAGTGAAACGTCTGCCGTGAAAAAAAGGCTACAGCAACTAAATGAAATGCAGCCATCGTTCATGCTATTAGTTACACTTGTGTCTGACAAGATCCCCCAATGAGAAAGAGGTATTGACCTCTGTTGGCAACAAAGAGAATATGTGTGTGTTGAGTTGTGCATTACTGACACCCACACAGACACACAAAGCTGCTTTGTCCAATCATTCATCTCACGACACTCAACACACCCATGATTTGACAGCATCTTGGACCCAGTCAGTCTCAAGGTTACAAACACACAGAAATAGAGAAAGGTCGAAATGTCTTCAGTCAGCCTACAGGAAATATTTACAAAATCTCTGGGGGAAAAAATCATGCATGCAGTTCATCCTAAAGCACTCTACATCAATTTTGGTACTTTCTCAAAGTTTGATGCTCCATGCTTGAACATGCCAGGGACAAAAGAGTCAACCAAATGACCGACCTGAACTGAAACACCAAATACTCAGCTTACGAGTCCAAAGGGGCCACCTATCAGGTTGATGACTCTCAGTCAGAGAGCGGGATTGCAAGCTCAACGTACACGTCCCAAACAGATAAGATCACAACAATAGCATGTCTTCATAAACCACCCTTGTTCGTCTCCATACAATATGTTGGGAAGTTGCAGTAAATATCAATACAATATGTTCTATATCCCTTTGTGTTGTGTCTCTCCTTCGTCTGTTAAGATAACTGAACATTTTGTGAGTCTCGAGGCATTGTCAGCCTTTATATCTCATTTGTAAATGCTTAATAAGCCATAGATAGTGCTCACTTTAGATAAGCTCGTGCAAAATACTTAATTAACGAGTAGTAAGTGCTTTGTAACTGTGAATTCCTGCATTAATAACTGTTTATAGGCCATCATTAGAAAATGAATTTGTTCTGAGTTTTTATAGAACATCTGCTAACACAGTCACTAATCATTAATACATGTCTGAATAGTGGATGTGCAAGTGCATGCAGAAATGTACAGTACAATGAAGAGTAAAACATTTATAACTGCGATTATAAACCACATAGTAATGACTATTTACAGCAGAATCATGCTTTATAAATGATGAATTCAGTATTTACTAATCCATAACTAATGTGCTTATCAATGATGAATAAAACATTTTAAACTGTGTTTATAAACTACATACTAATGTGTATTCATGCGTTATAAATGATGAATTCAGTATTTATTCATGCTTAACTAATGCTTAATAGTGTGTACTCATTATAAAGTGTGATCGCATTAAAAATCCTCTGGAGGATAAGATCTGGCAGTTGTGCTTGCTGCTGCGAAACATAGTTAATATGGTGACTGCCCCTAAAATCCATGCAAACCAGGTAGCATATTTGAAAGTTCTCATTGAGCAGTATATTATGTCTAGAGCTACACTGTTTCCAGCTGTAACTCTGAAGCCAAAGCACCATTTCTTAATGGATTACCCTGAGCTCATTCTGCATTTTGGCTTATTAATTCGATTGTGGACTTTGCGTTTTGAAAGTAAACATACATACTTAAAACAGTGTGCAAGGAAGCTGCATAACTTCAAGAACTTAAACAGTACTCTGGCACAGAGGCACCAGAATCTACAAGCTTATCTTCAGGCTGGTCGTCTCTTTTCACCTACTTTACAAATGCAGCAGCAGATGAGTTCGATAGGTATTTATATAACCATGGTATCCAGGAAGCTGGTATGTTGAGAAGCATCCATGAGACCACATTAGTGACATCCGCTGTGACCTACAAGGGCACCAAGTACCAGAAAAATATGGTTGTGGCTATGGAAGACAGTGATATGGGCTATACCTTTGGGAAAATTGCTCTGATACTGACGGACTCATCTTATGTCTATTTTGTACTAGTTGACCTCGGTGTACAATGTCTCCTTGAGTCAGATTCTTATGTGTGTGTTAGTGTGGAGGACCTGGCAGATTACTATCCACTGTCTTTGTGCCGACGATTTGATGTTAATCTTGTGCCTTTGCATCACTCTGTCTGTCTCAGGTAAATGGCGTCTGTGGAGGAGGAGCTCAGGAAGGCACTACCTTCACTTTCAGAGAGCGACTTCAACAACTTGTTGACTCATTTAGCAACTCGTGGTTTGAACGCATATTCTGACCTTCAGTTTCTTTCCATTGAGGATACTGATGGTGTCATCCCTCCTGTTGCTGTAAGGAGGCTAATGTACTATCTCAAAACCACAGGTAAGAATCCACAAATCTGATACCCATCGGGTCAAAATCATTCAGCCAATTTCATCAGTAGTTACACATTCTATTGGTGAAGAAGTTTAGTTAGTGGTGTAAGAAAACAGAAGTTTGCGTCTGGCAGTTCTGTTGGTAGCGATTGTATATTTGTATATAGTTTGTTTGCAATGGGTTAGGCCCTGACATACACATATTAAGTCTACAATATTCAATAAAAAGAAGATATCAGAGCAGTGCTAATTTCTAAGGTCTAATAACCAGTCAAACTCATTACACCTTTGATCAATGTAATCTTGCTTTCTGGGGTGTTACTTGCGCTTTAAGTGACTTTTACAATGACAACTAAGATGTTTTCATTTTTCTTTCAGGCTAGTTGTTTGAGACAGACAACACCTTGCCCTCTTGCCAGATCCGCACCTCAGCAGGCTCTTTGCCTCAAAGCCCTTCACCTCCAAGCCCACAAACGCATGTCCAAAGGTCTGACTGGGTGTCCTCCTTTGAAATCCCATGGCAGAAAATGCCAGCAAATTTGCGGCAATGTGTTGCTCAAGGCGTGAGACAGAGGAAACAAGAACATCTGAGTATGGTCAGAATTATTGTACAGGCGATACAAGAGAAATGCTTGAACCCTTCAAGGAACCAGTGTTCTGAAATAGCCAGACAAGTAATTGAAAAACACCCAAAGAGCTTTGCAGATGTCACAGCTGAAGGGGAGCTAATTGGCTGTGGCTATGGTCCGACTTTTAAATCAAATTAAAACTCGGATTGATCATGCAAATCGTGACAACACATTAGTCCGGTTAGGAGGCCAAAACAACATGCTACATGCGAGACTGCATCCAGCAATGAGAGCCCTACTCCATCCAAATGTTCCAAAACTGACAGCTGTGGATATGTTAATTGGCACCCTAGTGACCTCCCTCAAGGAGAAACCCCAGACTCAGTTGAAGGGAAAAGAAAGGAAATGGTGGAGCTTTTTTCAGTAGAGGGACCCAGAGCTGCTGAGCGTGCCTGGGTGGAAGAGTACATGCTGAAAACATATGCCTCTCAGCGCTACACTATTAATGCCAACCCTCCACCCAGCATGGATTAACTTCAAGAAAAGTGGCCATTTCTCTTCCTTAAGCGATTTCTCTGTAATCATTTTGCAACATTGACTGGGGTTGACATTGATGCAAGATTTGTCGGCAGTCTCGGGACCAAAGGGAAGAAGATCCAGAGTCAGCTTGCAAGGTGGAACAAAGAAGTCAGAAACGTCTTGCAGGACATAGAAAAGGCTGGCTGTGACAAAGTCAACTATGGTGTGGCATGCACTCTCACCACAATGGTATTCTTCAAAGAAGATGTTGATGCTCTGTTTAGATATAATTCATGTGTTTTTATGCATGTGTGTTAAAAAAGAGGATCCCATAGGAAATAGGCTACTGTAAAAATGACTGTGTACTAAAATTTGCTATTTTTTTGTTGTTTGTTACTCTTAGGTGACCGCAACTACAGCAGACATACACTGCGTGCACAATTATTAGGCAAGTGAGTATTTTGGCCATATCATAATTTTTATGCATATTTTCCAACTTCAAGCTTTATAAACTTGAGTGCTTATTGGATTTAAGCATACCAGGTGATGTGTATTTGCGTAATGAGTGAGGGTGTGGCCTAAGGAGATCAACACTCTATATCAAGGTGTCCATAATTATTAGACAGCTTCTCTTCCTCAGGCAAAATGGGCCAAAAAGAGATTTAACGGACTCTGAAAAGTCAAAAATTGTAAAGAGTCTTTCAGAGGGATGCAGCACTTTTGAAATTGCTAAGTGTTGCAAATAGCCAACAGGGTCGCAAGAAACGTATTGAGAAAAAAAGACGCAAATCAACTGCCAAAGATTTGAGAAGAATCAAACGTGAAGCTACCAGGAACCCATTATCCTCCAGTGCTGCCATATTCCAGAACTGCAACCTACCCGGAGTGCCCAGAAGTACAAGGTGTTCAGTGCTTAGAGACATGGCCAAGGTAAGGAAGGCTGAAACCCGACCACCACTGAACAAAACACACAAGTTGAAACGTCAAGACTGGGCCAAGAAATATCTGAAGACAGATTTTTCAAAGGTTTTATGGACTGATGAGATGAGAGTGACTCTTGATGGACCAGATGGATGGGCCCGTGGCTGGATCAGTAACGGAAACAGAGCTCCACTTCGACTCAGACGCCAGCAAGGTGGAGGTGGGGTACTGGTATGGGCTGGTATTATTAAAGATGAGCTTGTCACGGCCCTGGCCTCCTTCATGCCACTGGTGGGCGTGGCCGCTGGAGCTCCTACTTACACACCTGTGGTTCATCACACTACTCAGCACTCCTGTTCCTCATCACCATCAACTCACCCTTCATAAGCCAGGCTGACCTTCCAGTCCCCGCCAGATAGTACTAAACTTAAGAAATTATATAAAAATGAGTGGGGGAGCTGAACCAAGTAAAAAGCCCAAAACCTACCACTTCCATACGGAATGGGAGGACTTTTGTTTCCACAATGTCCTATTCCAAGTGCGTTTGCCTCATCTACAAATCAACCATTGCTATTCCGAAGAAGGGAAATGTGGAGCGGCATTTTCAGACTATACATAAAAGCTACGACACTGACTTTCCACCAAAAAGCGAACTTCGTTCAAACTAGAAATGCAACATCTGGGCTCAAAGCTGCAGCGCCATGATTTGACAAACTTCCACAACCTCGTATCAGAACTGGAGAGGCAAGGGAAGGCCTGTGCACAACTTGACAGTGGACGCTACACAGAGCAGATTGAAAACCTTCTGTCAGACTTTAACAAACGGTTTCAAGACTTTGCTTTATTGGAGCCAGTCGCTACATTCATGTGCTACCCATTTCGGGAGGATGCTGATGTTGATTTACTCGCATCAGAAATTGCAACACTGTTTCACCTGAACTCGTCCGGAGTGGAGGATGAGATCCTGACACTACAAGCTGACATTGAGCTCAAGTCCAGGGCTCATGGACAGTTTTGGAACTTACTCACAGAGGAAAAATACCCCAACATGAGGAAATGTGCTACCTCCTTGACTGCATTATTCGGCTCTACTTATTTATGTGAGTCAGCCTTTTCCCACATGAAGATTATCAAGTCCAAATACCGTTCCACTATGACTGATCATTTGGAAGTGTGCTTGAGGCTGGCTATCAGCAGCTACTGTCCGGACTATGCATCCCTGGCTGACTCCATTCAGTGCAAGTCATCAGTGTGAGGTATCTACTCAGTATATATAATTAAATATATTTACTTATAATGACACTTTACTTAAATGAGACACAACATAAAGTGCTTGTCCACCTCAGCCACTTTTTACATACCATCTAGCGGGCAGGTGTCTGGGGTTTGGTTATTAGTACAGATATTGAGTTGAAACATGGTAAGGGAAATTGTATTATGTTTGCATTTGTGTTACATTAGATCTGGAAGGAACATTTTCCATTTGATTAATTTGTGTGTTTCTCACCTCTTGTCTAGATTGCACCCAGGAACTGGCAAACCAGTCCCCGCCCAGGTGGACTCCTTTTTATGGTCAAGTTCCTTGGGGAATGTGCCAAGTGTAATATAGATGAGGGGGAGATTTAGGAGGCGTTTCGGAGATTTGTGATTTTTTGAGATTTTGAACAGTTGGCATCTGTGTTGTGAGTTCTTTCTACTGTTATACTTATAAAACTTAACTATTGTGTATTAGATAAATGAATGTGTTATTGTTATTGTTATCCTAATTGTTGCATCCTGTGGTAGGAGGAAGTTGCCAGGGGCCCCAGTTTAAAAGGGGTATAGAGATCAGAGTTGAGGTTATTTTTGATACCTCTAGTTACCTTTTCCTAAGTTGTTTCCATTCGTTTTTATTTTGTTTGTTGTTTTCTCTTCAGTTTGGGCCAAGCTGACCCTCACTGTAAATAAGCTGCACTGATCCACTGCTTGGAAAAAAAGGGAAATAACAATTTTGACTGTCTGAACAGTTTCAAGGTCCCTTTCTTCCTGCCTTCACTTATGTTTAGCATTTTTTAATGTAGGTAGATCAGTTTGACCTGGTATTTTGAAAGTAGCTCACAAGCCGAAGAAGTGTGGGCACCCCTGATCTAGTATGATATCACGCCAGCCAAACCAGAAAACTTTGGCTATTTAAGAATTACCTGTTGCTAACTTGTTTTTTCCCCTGTCTCACCACCAGACCCAGAGCACTGGAGCCCGGACCCCATACCCACTCTCTGTCTCATCTGCCTCATCTGAATCTCTGGCCACTCATTCCATGTTTGTTTGTGCACTTCAAATAAAACTCTTTATTTGAAACTTCACTCTAGTCTGCTCCTGAGTCCCGGTTACCATTCCCGACAGAGCTAGTTGGACCTTTTCGGGTTGAAGATGGCCTCAAAATCAACTCCCAAACCTACTGCCAGTTTTTAGAAGACACTTTCTTCAAGCAGTGGTACAGGAAAAAGTCTGCATCTTTCAAGAAGACCATGATTTTGTCCTCAACAATTTTGTCACACTGGAATTGGCAGAAGGTATACTCCATGAAGCTTCTCTGGAATATGTCTCCATGTATTTTCCCAGCCTGTCAATTTGTAAAAAGTTACATGAAATGGCAACAGTAATATTCTCCAATCTCTGCAACTGTCATCCACACTGAACCTACCCTTCCAAAGTCAGAAGTTCTCCTCTCTAACATCTGCAAAAAACAAAAAAGCTTGCCTGGACAAACTGGGTGCAACAGTTTTCATTTCTTCAAATGTGCTGAAGACATCAACTGCAAACAACGTCTCAGCATTTACAATCTACGCTCTTTATAAGGTCGCTTCTGTCAGGTGTCCACTGTGCCAGGCACAATCTGCACAACAAATTTGGCATGTGCAAATCATACCTACCTAAAAACAAAAATAATTACAATAAATATGTGGTTATTTTGAGACATACAACTTAGCAAGAAAATAAATAAATTGATAGTCCATACCATTTATGCAAACCAAGATAACTGTTCTGCCAGCTGACTCTGTAATGTTTTCAGGGTCACGGGTGCATAGCTGGGAAGGTCTCACTGTAGGCAACAGTCGCACTGAAAAGAGAGGTTCAATAAATGTATCCAATTGAGATTATTATCTAAACTAAAAGGTCAAACATAACTTTAAGCACTTTACCAAAAGAATCAGAAGAATACCTTGACTGACCAGACAGTATGCGCCATCCTTTTCTGCGCAGCACACTGTTGGCTTAATGGGCTTGTAAATTCCATCAATGCGAGACTCCCTGTTATGAAGTGTGAGTTTAAAATGTATGTGTATGTCACATTCCATACACAGCCAATCCTCTGGCATGCAGTCTCTGCAGCGAATTATAGCAGGGGAGGTGCAGTGACAGCACTTCCTTTTTGGGACCTCATTGCAGGACAGCAAACAGTTCAGGTGATGGGACCGTGCTTTCCGCCACTCATCTTGGGCAGCAGACTGACGCAAGCACCATGAGGTTGAAGGCTGCTCTTTCATATTCTCAACATTCGCTGTGGTCAGAATGTCCTTTAAGCTCTGCATCTCAGTGTCTTAAAAACATAAAATAAACATTAAATCATAAACATTCCTACACACTTTGGCCAAACTTAATTACACTTAATAATTAATACTTAATTACAATTAAGTATCATCTTACCAAATACATATTGACAACAGGTCTTGGGTCACTGTGGGAACCTCCTCAGCAGACTCAAAAGAAGCAGAGGCCTCCTTAGAGGCAACAGAAACTGAAAAGATTGATAAAAAGGAAAGACAAAAAGTCAATCTGTATATTATACAGTATGTATTGTAATCGGCCGAAATGAGCTTCCTCCATAGGGTGGCTGGGCTCATCCTTAGAGATAGGGTGAGAAGCTTGGTCATCCGGGAGGAGCTTGGAGTAGAGCCACTGCTCCTCTGCGTTGAGAGGAGCCAGATGAGGTGGCTCGGGCATCTGGTTAGGATGCCTCCCGGAAGCCTCCCACCACGTCCCACTGGTAGGAGACCCTGGGGAAGACCCAGGACACGATGGAGAGACTATGTCTCACAGCTGGCCTGGGAACGCCTTGTCGGGATCCCCCGGGAAGAGCTGGACGAAGTGGCTGGGGAGAGGGAAGTCTGGGCTTCCCTGCTTAGGCTGCTGCCCCCGCGACTTGACCCCGATGGATGGATGGATGGACTCTGAACATTTTTCACATCGTTTTTCTTTGCACTTGAGGATCAAAAGACATAATCTGGAAACAGATCTAGCTGACACAAATTTCAGTCTCCTTAACAGAAGAATGGGACAACACATTGGGGAACTTGACTCCATATCTTTGTATTTGTTTAGCATTACATTAGTTGACATTTGAGCTTATGTAGTGTAAAGATGTTTCTGGTCCTGGAAAATATATTTTAACAAATGTAACAGATCCAACCTGTGGCCTTTTGGCCTTGATTGGCACCATAGACAAATAGAAAGTAAATCGACATACAGTGCAAAAACCACCCTGTTCGGCGGTCTTTGTTTTAAATGTGAAAAAACTCACATCAGGGTATACATTAGCTGAATTTTAAATACTATGGACACTATGGTTACTTGTTATTACTCATTTGATTAGGGTAATGACAAGACAAGGAGGAGACATGAACTACCTGTAGCCGATGCACATTTCAGTGTCTCTTCACTTCTGCTTCTTTTTACGAGTGGACATCCATCTGCATCTCTCTCCACCCATCGGAAAGTAGGCTTACTGCCTTCAGCAGGTGTAGTGGAAGCTGATTTTTCCTTTGCTTCCTTTTCCTTGCATGAAAATGCTAGCATTGTATGATAACACTGAAATTCAGTGCCAGGAAGAATAATGTTAAAGGGAAGTTCCATTTAGTATGGGACCATTTCTTTTATATATTAAGGGCTTGATACATTAAGCATGTGTTGAAACACATCGCAGTTGATATAATCACAAACAATATAGTGGTAGTAGAGGGGGTGTTGTCCTTTAAGTTTAGTTTTGACTGCCTTTTTGTGTTTCTTTCTTCTGTTTTTTGTTTTGTTGTCATTAATAAGTTGTTTGTATTATTTGTTGAAAAATAAATAAATACTTTAATGACAAAAAAAAAGAGAAGGAAAAAAACGGACCTCCTTAATGTGTCGTGGGGCCATAATTAACATTAACCAAGACTTCCCCTTACTAATTACCTAACTAATTAACTAATTAATTACTAAAGCTGAAAAGCACTTTCATATGACGTTAGTTGTAAAGTTAATTGCTAAAATAGCTAGCGTTTGCTAACCCAATCCTCCAGTTTAATCTCAAGTAAATAACCTTCGGATCTCTACCGACTCTACTCCAACAAAAGATAATCATAAACAAAAATGAAAATCAGCAACATATCATCGACTTACCTGGTGGGTTGGGATCTGGAAAAATGGCGTGACTGATTTCTTCCTCTGCTCCATAGTAGTTGTTGGCAATGAGTAAATGACTGCCATCTGCTGGTACTGCACGTTCATGTTAAGGTCATGTTAGCGTGTCCTCCACATGCTAGTGAGAAACAAAGCTTGACACTGACACGGAATCCCCTAGTGACCGGCGGGTGTATTACACACTTTGTCATGATACTGGGTTGGTTTTTCCACACCTTTGTGCTGGGCCCTGATGGACGTTGACTTACACCTACTGATCACTCCTGCCACAATGTTCTTCCTGAAGGTATAATCCTTGTCCACCTTCAGTGGGGTCACCACATACTACTGTTCACATGACTGTTGTGATCCAGTGCAGCAACCCGCAGACGGGCCTCAAAGCTCTCCTTCAGAAACTTCTTCCTTTTGTGGTGTACTTTGTGCACAAGGAGTGAAGACTTTCCAGCTGTCTCTGGGGACACCCCTGAGGCAGACTCTCTGCCTCAGGGGTGTAGGTAGGATGCTCACACTTGGTCATTGTCTCACCGGACACCCAGTAATGCACATTGGTAATGTGATGAAGGACTGAGATCCACTTCTCTTTCAGCTTCATCACACTTCCCTCACATGTTGTGACACAAAACCAGAGTTGGTTTGTGATTATTCTGATCCACTCAAACAGCTCCTCATTGTGGCACTGCAGCAGTCGCTTTTTGGCAGACTTCACAATGTGCCAGAGGTCATGCTGTATGGATTTATGTTCAAGGCGCATGACTTTCTGCACTGATGGGTTACAGTCAGTTGCTAAAACAGATATGGTGACATCATACTCTTCCAAGTGGGAAAAGCACCTCTCCAGACCTTCTACCTCAAGCCAATAACTGTTCTTCACCTCTGTGACTTTCACAGTTTCCTGTGCCACCACCAGGTTCGACTTGATGTCTAGGAGTGAGTATGTCCCATATGAGGCGTTGTGACCTGGACTATCATATCTGGAGTCTCCTGACACAATAAGCTGCTCATCAGATAGGGCATTCAGTACAGCCTCATTGCGTACTGTCCAGACATTATTGACCTCTGGGATGACATAGGCCTTCTGTATGTTGAACCACTGCTTTTTGGAGATGGTTTCCAGACCAATGGTGTCACATACCTCCATGAATGGACTGCACTCATTTCCAGTGACAAATAAAGCAGCAGGGACAGAAACACTGCATTCCATTAATCCTCTAACTAAAGGCTGAGAATGCCACGTATAATCATGGCCATCAATGCATTCTGTGTTTACTCTAAGCCCAAATCCAATTGTGACACTGCAGGTGGTCTTACCAAACATTTGCCACAACCTTGCCAATGGCACACATGAAAGAGCTTTAATAATTCTGCTGTTAACAAAATGATTTTTCTGTCCTGTGAGATATTGGCTTCTTCATCCTCAACATCACTGACACTTTGGTCCTCATCACTGATCCGTCCCTCACCACTCAGCTCAAACTCATCATCAGAGGCATTTTCTTGAGTCTCCTCCATTAGGATTTCATCCTCAGACTCTTCACAGTCCTCACTGCTAAGGGGGAGAGGCCTTCTGCAGATGTGCAATAGGAGTGGTCATTGTTTATTATTTTGTTGGTAAGTATGTCATCTGTCAAATATAATGTATTAATTTAACCCTACTGATGAAGATGAACTTATATAAATTCATTTTGTGTACGTTTTTTCAAATCAAAAAAAATATGACAAGTCTGGGATACTCATATCTCGTAGACACTAAAATGACAATGAACCAGTCCATACAAAGTAGCAACATACAACCATTTATTAAGAAGGCTTACCATAACATTGAGAGGGAATAATCTGCGCTAATCACTCAATTGCTGCTCTGGGTCATATCAGACGGTGGAGATAAATGACATACATTGTACAGTTGTTCAGGTTGGAGGACTGGTTGACTACAATACAAAAAGAAGTGCCTCACATTTATCAATTTAAGTTCACCAAGTGCACATTATATCTGAAACACAAAACCATGGCTTGAAATATATCTTTGAAAGTAACAAAGAACATTTCTACTTATATTTCTTCATGCCTTTAGTCAAGTAAATACTGTCTCTAGGAAGAACAAAATGAAATATCAGCAATTATTTTTCTAAAAACAAACAAACATCCTCATCATAACTCAAGCCCTCTATAATATTATACCTCACACTCTTCCAAAACCTGATGAATTGCGTATGGTAAAATCCATATCAGATTTGAAAGCAGTGTATATTGCATGAACTGGAATGCGAAAAATGTTTTCATAAGTATTCGCCAGTGGAAATCGGGAATGGATGATGAACTCGCGGCTTGGCTTTGGAGAGAAGCCCAGTGCTGGAACACTGTCACATCCAGTGAAGAAAACAAGAATATCCCCCAGAGACATCGTTTAACTGTAAGACATAAAAAGAGTGTAACACAATTAAATGATGACTACATGTACCAGCATTTTTATAAAGTCAAAGTATTATACTACTGAAGTGATGCAAAGTGATGTAAGAGAGGTGAGTAGTTAAATTCCCCAAAACCAGCATAAGGCATTAGTTTTTATTTCTGAAATGACACAGTAATTTGAAAAGATAGCTCATAGACTAGTGTGTGAAACTATAAACGTCAATCATATACTTTATGTATTCACTCATATACATTATGTAACCTAATGAAATATGTTGTGTTAAAATCAGGTTTGGAATGCTTTAAAGCTGCAAGAAATAAAACGCATAAACCGTATTTAAAAAGAGAGCTGCCACAGGCCAGAAGCTATTGGTGCCATCCAAGATTAACTATCCAGTGGAGAAGCACCTAGGTAGCCCTCGTAGACCTGTGTATTGAGCTAGGCTATGCTGTGGAAAAGTACCTAAAGTTCCTAATATGCTATAAACAATCAGGACACCCTTATAAAACAAAGGCAGAGGATAAGCAGGTTCAAAAGCACCCGACTGGCCTTAACACCCAACAGAATGGGTCCAAGTTAGCAAATCTTAAAGATTGGCTAAACCTCCTCAGGGCAAAGTCCACAGAGGAGCAGGACAAACAAAAAATAAATTCTGGGAGTTTTTGAAATTTTTTGGATTCAAACTACCGACAAACACTACTGCCCCAGACAGACAGAGGTTTAAATGGTAAATCTTAGTGTCCATACCTGCACTGTAAAACCCGATAAGTTAATACAACTCAAATAGTTGAAACAGATTACATTGAACATTTTAATTGACATTAACTAAATTTTATAAGTTAAAAAAACATTCTTGATTAAGTAGCTTTTACTAGGTAATTTTGTTATCACAGCTCAAATAAAAATCAAGTGCAGCTAACTTAAATATTTTTATTACCTTTAACATAAAATATATAAATTCTCTGTAAATAATTTTTCCACTTTAAAGTTACTTAACTTTTTTAAGTTCAACGAAGCTATACAAACTCCCCTATAATTAAAAACTTTGCTTGATTTCAACTCAAATTGCAAGTTAGGATACTTAAATTCTTTTTTGAAACAGATTACATAAATTGTATTAAGTAGCTTGAACTTAAAATACTTTCACATATTTTGAGTAGCCTAAACAAAAAAAACCAAAACATGTTAACAGCCAGATAAAATGAAGTCACTCTTTTATTGAATAACCATATAATATTAACCAAACATGATCTATAAAAATGTTTGGCGAATGGAAACAAACACTTTAAAAACAGTGCAAGGGCCTTGGGAAATGGCCTGAGGAATTATCACCTCTAGAAGTGGACAATATGAATAAAATGCAACTTTTCATTGTGATAATATATAGTGTGACAGTGTTTTTTAAATGTGTATGCATTTGGTTAATCTGTAAATTAAATACCTGACTAGGCACTGTATCACATTGATCCCAAAATCATAAAAAACCAAAATCACAATAAACCATTCGGCACATTACACATAGTGGCCAAATAAATGTAGATATTGAAGCATTTTGACTTATTATAAGCATAAAGGCAAAATATGTGGTGGTTGACACTTTTCACAGTATACACTACATCACAGAACCCTAATCACAATCTTATTCATGAAACAGTCAAAAGTCAAACAGTGACATCAGAAATAGAAATAACAGTATTTTAAAAATAGTGCAAGGGCCTAAGGAAATGGCCGGAGTAAAGTGTTTTTAAACCATCACTTCTATGAGTGGACGAATGCACGGCATGTCATTTTATCAGTATATATGTCTTGATAGTCATTTTTATGGAAAGTCAATTAAGAATCTTTTATGGATAAAGTAACCAGATGGGAAAGTCTGTGGTTGGTTGATTCAGCCAATTAAATACCTTACAAATTCAAGGTACTTCATCACTTTCACACTAAAATCAAAGATTTCCATAAACAGTTCTGCTCATTGATTTACCAACTTCCCCATAAAGACCTAATACACTTTGAAATATCTAAGAAATGGGTACTGCAGTATAAACAGTATGGCAAAATGTTTTCCATACATCCATACAGTACAAACACTATCAAACTTTAAGGTGAACAATAATACTTTTTAAAACGCATCTATAAGATGCTT
Source organism: Dicentrarchus labrax (assembly GCF_905237075.1). Classification (NCBI taxonomy): domain Eukaryota; kingdom Metazoa; phylum Chordata; class Actinopteri; family Moronidae; genus Dicentrarchus; species Dicentrarchus labrax. The sequence goes on along the minus strand of NW_026136929.1, from coordinate 31,082 downwards.
CAAAAAAATTAAAAAATCCTTTCATAGCTCTATGGTATGCCCAAAAGACAGTAGTGCATGTGCATATGAAAAGTTTCAAGTAAAGGAGCAACTGTCCCTAAAGGAGCTGACGGTCAAACAACTGTCAGCTAGCTTTGTTTGTTTATACAGTGAAATTACTCCACTTCCAAAATGTCATTTTTAAGGCTCAACACCCTGGGCCTCAACTTCCCATTTTCCAGGCCCATCAAGACTTTCTGGGTAAAGTCAAATGTATTGGCCAAGCCTTTTGGGTAACTTAGGTGCAAGGCATAAATCAGTGCAAAAGCATGACAAATGCGTCAGCCAATGTGGTGCATTCGATAACTATGTTACCCTCAAGCACAACCGCAATCCTCTCTGGGCAGAAGAACGTGGCATCTGTTGAATTGGCACTGATCAAGAGGAGCCCAACCGGTATGTTGTTGATGTTTGGTTCATCAGACTGCGCCACCTGAAGACAATAACAGAGAAAGGTTACCCCAGATTGAATAAACTATATCCAAAGGATGCTGAAAGAGCAACTTGTCAGAAGCAAAAGAGACCTCCACAAACATTAATCACATTCCATTAATGTCATTTCTGAACAGTAAAACATTATTATTAAACATTATAACGTTAATGATGGTAGAATTTGTTAAAGGACTGTATTAGACGATCAGTTTTAGCCAGGTGTACCTAATAAACTGGCAATTGAATACATACAGTATATTAACAGTATCATCTCCCCTCACTACACTGAAAATGCATATGGGGCACACTAGAGTTTATTTTCAACTTAACACCGATACTACACTTGATACACCGATACTACACAAAGAAAGTTCTCCCTCATTCATAACATTACGGGAGCTCATTTTTTTTTACTTTGAAACCTGAGGAGCTTAATTTCTAAGACATCCATAAGTGCTTGCTATGTCCATTTGTAGGCACTGTATGTGGAAACACCTGCAACAGCTGTCACACTGAATCTGTAAAAGGGAAAAATAATATATGAGGAAGAGACAGTAGGTACAAAGGTGTTTTGAAGTTAAAACTAATTATTTTTCCCTTTACAGATTCAGTGTGACAGCTGTTGCATTGAGCAAAGTGTTTTTACACTCGCTCAAATATAAGAAAATATGGAATCTGGAGGTATAAATATGGGACTTTTATTCTTAAATTTCTCCAAATTGGTGCAGTAAAAATGCTTGATATTAAGTATTCTTGTAGTCTTAGATGTGCAGAAGTCAAATATACCATCCAAAGCCTGGAAATATTGAGCAAAGTGTTTTTACAGTGGCTCAAATATAAGAAAATGTGGAATCTGGAGGTATAAATATGGGACTTTTATTCTTAAATTTCTCCAAATTAGTGCAGTAAAAATGCTTGATATTAAGTATGTTTGTAGTCTCATATGTGTAAAAGTGAAATATACCATCAGTAGCCAGGAAACACTGAGCAATATGTTTTTACAGTACCTCAAATATGGTCAAATATGCAATCTCTGGAGGCATAAATATGACACTTTTATTTTGGCATTTTTCCACACTGGTGCAGTAAAGATACTTGATATAAAGTGTTTTTTATTCACAAGGGGCACATGAAACACTTTAATGTAACATATTTTATTTTAAATGTAGGTTCGAATTATAGCTTACTGTTCTAAATACCTTTATTTTTGTTATATGAAATAGAAAATCTAATATTTTTTTTAATTTCGTTCATCCCTTTTTGACCATGAGAAAGAAAAATGCCTTTTATTTCAATTTTAATTTTTGTATTTTAAAACGAAAATCAAATAACCACTCGTTTTCTGTTTTTTAATACCCGTTTCTGAAAGGAAAATCCAATGGCCAAAAGATACACGGACCCTAAAGGCATTTTGATTTTGACATTACACCAGTGTTCATTTTCTCCACACTGCTCCATGACACTGTACAGGACCCCACTTATAAAAACATTTTAATCCTGTAAGTCTCCGATCAAAATAAATCTTACAATCGATATTGTGTGCTGAGACTTACTGCGTCATTTAACTCTGACAGTTGATGCAGAGAGACGTTGTCTGAGGATCTCAGCTCAAATGACCTTAAATGTTCACTGTACCAGCACTCGTACTTCCTGCAAAGAAAGGAAACAGAGTTATTCACAAGCAGTATCTGCTCAGTCCTGCAGAATTGTGGAAATCCTCCAGTCTGGCCTGCAGAAACAAACATGAGACCTCTGATGTACCGTTTATGTTTTGGCTATCTGTCTCTGTCTCTATATAGTCTTTTGCCACTTGAGGCAGTGTGGCAACTTGGACAGAGGTGACACTCGAGACTTGTGTGTCGGGTCTGAAAAATAATGGCGCACTGAAGTGATACGCCATCATGTGCTGATGCCTGGTAGCGAGAGTTCAAGACATTCTTGAAGTTGTATGTGTCATGTATCACCCTTTTGAAAAAACAATGTTTTCCCTCGAACCTCATGGTCCATAGGTGAACAAGAGGCCCAAAACGCTTTGTCAGTTCTGGGTAGTGCTCAACATAATGATGCTTGGGTCGGAGTTTAAAGCCTGGAAACACCGCTTGAAGTCCTAGAGGTCTGCTTCATGTGGGAGTTAAACAGCTTAGTGCGGTTCTTTTAATGCCAATTTGATGCTCAAGTCTCTGTAAAAGAATATCATGGTCAATGGTGTCAAATGCAGCACTAAGATCTAATAATACAAGTACAGAGACAAGTCCATTGTCAGAAGCAATCAGAAGGTCATTATTAACTTTAACCAGAGCTGTCTCTGTGCTGTGATGAACTCTAAATCCTGACTGAAAATCCTCAAATAAACTATTGTTATGTAGAAAGTCACACAACTCTTTGGCGACTACTTTCTCCAGAATCTTAGAGAGGAAGGTTTGAGATTGGTCTATGGTTGGCTAAAACCCCTGGGTCAAGAGTGGGCTTTTTAAGAAGGGGTTTAATTACAGCTACTTTAAAGGACTGTGGTACATATCCTGATAATAAAGAAAGATTAATCATATCCAGTAAAGAAGTGCCAATTAAGGGAACAACTTCTTTAAGCAGCCTAGTTGGGATCAGGTCTAATAGACAGGTTGATGGCTTCGATGAAGAAATTATTGAAGTTAACTGATGAAGATCGACAGCAGAAAAACAGTCCAAACATACATCTAAGTTTACATTAGCAAAAGTCCCTGAACTTGGAGAGCCACTGATAACTGTTGATGGCAGTTGGTGATTCCTTTTCTCTCTAATAGTAATAATTTTATTGTAGAAGTAGCTCAAAGTCGTTGCTACTTAAGGTTATGGGGATATGTGGCTCAATAGAGCTGTGACTCTCTGTCAGCCTGGCTACAGTGCTGAAGAGGAACCTAGGGTTATTCTTATTTTCTTCTATTAGTGCTGAGTAAAAGGCTCCTCTGGCATTACGGAGGGCCTTTCTATAAGTTTTAAGATAATCTTGCCAATTTGAGCGATATTCTGATAATTTGGAAGAGCGCCATTTCCTTTCAGATTTCCTAGCTATTTGTTTTAACTGGCGGGTTTGGTGGTTGTACCACTGTGCTAGTCTCCTATGTTTTAATAATTTCCTTTTTATAGGAGTGATAGAGTCTAATGTTGATCGTAGTGAGCCTGCAGCACTATCGACAAGGAGGACGGCTAACAGAAGCTACCTTCGGTCGGACCGCACCGGCTACTGGGGGCTGGCTAACTATAGCGGCTAAAGATATCTCTGTGGTGCGGTGCCGTTCCTCTAACTCACTAAGCCTCGCCTCCAGCGCAGTAAATAAACTACACTTAATACATGTACCATTATCATTAAAGGAGGCAGAGGAATAACTGAACATCTGGCACACTGAGCAGGACAGAGGAGAGGGAGAGGGAGAAGCCATAGCTAACTGCTAATGCAGCTAGCGTGTATGAAAAACTAGTCGCTAAAAGTAGAAGTAACTCCGAGTGCTTAGGTAGAACTAGTCTACGTTTAAATGTTAAGCGGGAAAATAACCGCTGTAACAAGTAAAAAAAATTTTGATTTAGCGTTCACTGACAGAGCTACAGCACCGAACAGTGTACACAGAGCAGGAAGTAAACCGGAAATGAGTCAGTACGCTTACCGTAGCACGTCAGCCAGATATACTGCACAAAGCTTGTGGATCTTTCTTTGGATTATATGCCTGAAGGATTAACTATTTCAATGTCATCCACGTACAAAATCAGTGACAATTTCAGCTCTCCTGTATCTGAAAATAACTGATTTTCTTTTAAATATGTTCCATCTTCATGGGACATGTACATTCCAGGTGGTGATGGTTTGGCTTCTTCAATCTTGTCAAGAAGATCAGTATTTTTAAACATTATTTGAAGCATCTGTAGTATTGGAACATACACTGCTGTGTGTCCACTGGAATCTATAGTATATTGCACTGGCATTACCAAAGGGTAGTTACTCCTCACAAATGTTTTCCTTCGCTTTGCAGTTGACAGCTTTGCCCCTTCTGATGTAGCACTGACAAAAACATTACTTTTCATGATAGCTTCCACTAATTCATGAAGAAGGACATCACTGATAGACTCTTCATGCTCCTGAAAAACCCTGAGCACAGAGTCTCTTACAAGAGGTTTGGACAATGAGAATACTTGTGCCAAGTTTTCAACTATATCCTGTATAGCCATCTCTGATACATGAAGAACACTGTGCATTTTCAAGAATAAAGAAGCCAAATTGTTTCTCAATTGAGCTTGCAATTCACCAGTGTCATCTCTAGACTCAGGATGATTACACTCAGGAGCATCCAGCTCAGGAGAATTCTGTGAGGGACCACCCTCATCAGATTCAACTTGGTTTAGCTGTCAGTTTCGGTCAAAAGAATCTCATTCTTAAAATCTGAGACATCACAGTCAGGAGGATTCCTACTTTTATGGGCATTGAAAGAGGAATACACATTAGTACGGTAGTGACAATTTTTGAATGGACAATTCACCATCTCGTGTTGTTTTAAACACGCCATTGGAAAACTAAAGAATATTTCCCCAAAATCCCACCCACAAATCAGGTGTTAGATCAATGTCAATGCTGTGCACTGAACATTAATTTACATTTTAGTACCTATATGCAATAAATGTCTCTTAAAGCTTATTGTTCAAAATCAACAAACCAGATTGAAGACTCTGTATATCTCATATCACACACTACAAACCTAGGACACTGAAGATATGTTATGTTTTATATCCATCATGTGACCAATGATTAAAAACATATATGCTTGAATAAGTTGATTAAAGTTGCATTAGCAAATAAGGATGATAGAGTACCATGTAATAAAGACAAGGCTGATACATTGCATGAACTCTATACTGAGAAACAGGATGGACAAACAGCAAACTCATTAGGGTCACACTAATCACAGTTTCTCCCTGCAGCCGTACAACAGGATCTTGAGATATAGGGAGCGCCACATAATCATGCAAAACAACCCCATATTGTGAAATGAACAAGTTACATGCAAAGATTAGATAGTGTTAATCAATATGTTGCAGAGAACAGAGAGTGTTAGTCAATCTGTAGCAAAGAACAGGTGTATGTATGTCTATTTGTATGTGAAGTTTCAGATTACACCCGGAGGCGTCAGCATGACATTGGAGTCAGATACCACGAGGATGGAAGGCGCCTACAGCTGATGGGAAGAAGACGACGCCTTATTGTGACGTTTCTCACGGATGTACCTAAATACACTGGGTCAGGGAGAGATAGAGAGTCGGACTTCGTGAACTGACACACACTTTGTGGCTTGTCAGGGATACTATAGTTTGGACCCAGAGCTCTGTAAACTTTGCACATTCTACTGGTGTTAAGAATAAAGCTGATTATTGAGTAAACTAAATCTTCTCCTATTGCTTCATTAAAAGAACAGGCGAGGATAAGGGTTTAAAGAGATACTCTTTTCCTCAACAACACCCTAAAACCGTCTTCTTGTTTTACTTTATACTGTAGAGTTTACGTTCACGCTGAAAGGTTCAAAGGTGATGAGCAACACAGAAATGTGACCAATAGTGAGCAGACAGCTAAGTGAACTAATGCATGTCTTGCTAATACCTCAGTGCATGATACAAGCTTTGTTAAATTAAATTCCAAACCATTTAAACAGGCTGATGCATTTAATCTCATGTGTAATGAAGCAGTATAACAAATTAAGCTTGCTCATAATACATTGACTTTTCAAATGCATGAAGATAAATGCATTTAATGCAGAAAATAATAAACATTAAACAATACTAGCCGTCGCTGTTGCAGCTGGTAAATATGGTGCTAACGTTAAATCAACAGGTTACTCACCAGATTAACGCACTCATAGACAACATCAACATAACGGCGGTCAGAGCGGTCAGCAGCCCAGCGGAGAAAGTGAGCTGAGCAGGTTGAGAGAAATGCTGCATGTCACAGAACGTTTCACCTAAAATATCTTCACTCGCTGTCCCACGGCAAATTTACCAAGAAAAAATATCTCCTTTTCTGCTTTCACTTCAAAATGTATCTAGTTAACTAATTTACAAATTACAGGTTTCTCATCCGATGCGAGCAGCAAACATGGCAGACTTTTCCACGGCCTTGGTGAAGAAGCACGTACGCACGTGCGTGACGCCAGACGTCAGACACAGGGATTACTGTCAAATTATTTGAGCACAATGACTAAAATGACTTACAGGGGTTGATCACTGTATACTTTAAATTACAAATCAGTACTAATAACTCAGAAAAGTAGTGGTGAAATAGCTTTTTTTAAATTTTGAGGTAACACAAGCCATTTTCTTTAACAAGCGTTTACTGTTCGGTTTTACAGTGTGTGATAGAGTAATTTGAGTGGTTCTTACCTGTGCTTCCTCCTCATGAAGCTCAGTCTTTTCCAATGTTGAAGGTTCTTGTCTTGTGGATGCCATTTTTAAATATAATGTTATCATAAATAAAAAGTCATGCAAGGGTTTAATCATCATGTTCAAATATGCATAGGTAATTGCATGCTAAGGCAATTTACTGTCACACTCATAAAAAAAAATTAAGATTTATCTATCTCTCGATATCCGTATGTAGGTGGACGCTATTGATGGCACATTCTTCTCCTCATGACAAGTATTTTCTTGCATGCCCTTTCCATTTCCTTCACTGTTTTATTGTTATTGTTTACCAGGTGAAGTGTAAACGGTGGACAGGTTGGCTTTTTCCGCTGGCAGTACTGTTTTATTGTTGTTACTATGATGTCCGCACAGAACGGCAGTGAAAAATTTTAAATTCCAGAACTTATTGCTGGAATGGCAACAGAACATAAGTTATGCTGTTTTGCGCTCTGTGCGATTTTAAGGAGACTTACTACAGCCTTCCTCAAAAGTGGTTTTGCCATTCCAATCATTTCCTGCTGTTGTGACAAGAGCTTGTCCTGTTTGTAACTGTCCTTTTTTAAATGTAATCATTGCTCTCGGCCTGGATGTCTGGTCCACCAACATCACACAATGCCTTCGCAAGTCCCCCGTTGTGTCCCAGATTGCAATTGGCAGCATTCCCAACTGCATCAACTTTTAAGTCAGTGAAGTCAGCTTTCCAAACTGACATTGTGACGTTGTGACGAAAGCTGTGTTGACAGTCTCTTGCCGTTGGTCATTGTGTCCAGTGCTACATCACCCTCCTAGTGCAATAAAATTTGTGTTATTCGTTATTCACAAGACAATCCCTTAAGAAAATAGTTTTCCAACATAGACATAGTAATGATAACTGCAATGAACTGTATACTAAGTAAAGTTTACAAATGCAACTACATTATGACGAACTTTCACAACGCTCCTCCATATCATGGCCAATTAAAGCAAATATTTTAATAAAGAAAAAATACAGAGCTGAGGGAGGGACTTAAATTTATGAAAGAAAAAAAAAATCACAGATGTGCAAGACAAAAGTCATAAGACTCATAACACTAAATGTAAACTGCATTAAAAACACAATAAATTGAGCCATGTTTTTATATTATTAAAACAGTGTGTAATATAACCTGTGTTGGCGCATGGACTGGGTCGTCTGTGATTGTGGCCTGAGTGTCCTCTTCCAGTGTAGCGTCTTTGGTGTCAGACGCTCTTGATTGAGACATCGATGTGCGTTGTTTCTGAAAAATGTCTGTCATAACAAAAATAAATACTTTATTCATCCTTTAAGTTTTTTTTTTAAGTTCTCATCTAGAATTACAATGGCAAGTTGAGGAGCCCTTCAAAAATGTTATTTTCTGCAACAGCGTGTGGCTGGTACCATGTGAGTCTATGTGTGTCATCTTAGCAATATAAAATGTATACAATGATATACACATGACTACTAATGAACTCTTGTAATAATGTAGTAGGCTAGTGACTTCAGAGTATTCATGGCTTGAACGTAAACATGTTGACAGGTGTCACAGCTGGTGTGATCACTAAACGGTCTCTAGTTACCTTTGCTTTGTGGCTCTTGAACACAACTGCCTTTGAAAGAGGGGTCACATAAACTCCTCTTCGCTTATGTTTCCTCTGCTTCCAGCGTTCAAGGTCAACTCTGTTTCTTTTTTCAGGAGAGAGTAGGTATGATTACTGTACACTGCATCATTTAAGGTTTCAAGGTTAGAATAGTAGGTGTTAAAAGATAATACTACCAGATTTAACATACCATGTTTATCATGATCTGTAATTAATGGCTAAAGAACCGATGAATAGTTCAAAATTACATTTTGGGTAACATCTTACACTGCCTTTGCTATTATGTACTCTTTAGCAGACTAATTACGTACATTTTATGATGTAGCATATGTATTTGTTAGCCATAAATAAGAAAAAGATTATTTCCCTTTTAGATATACTTGGAAATCAATGTTTGTAGTTTACCCTCTGAATCGAACGCAGACAGTCCTTGTATTCCCTTAAAAGGCCTTTATGGGTCAACCGATATGCCTGGACAAAGTCGTCAAGTCTTGTGTAAGTGCGCGACGTTGGAAACGGACCCTTTTCAGGTCCCACTGGCTCTTTTCCATGACTCCTTGGGTCTGGTTATCCTTTGGGAAGTTCTGTTATGACCCAAAAATTCAAAACAAACTGTAACTAATGTTATTCTTTTATCAACTCAATACGTGCTCTGTACATAAGAGCAACACACTTGTCATACATTAAGAAATTGAATTGATTTTACCTGCGTTCTTTTGTTTGTACTTCTTTTGTGTCTTTTTCTGTGCCTGTCATACAAAGGGCCTTTACCATGGCGGCTAACGTCACCTAGCAAATGAAATACATTACATTATGAAGTATCCATGACAGGAATAGTGACAGATCAATGAGGAAAGTATTAAAAATAAAATGGTAATGAAAATGCAGAGGATGAACTCACCTAGCATGATACTAGACCACAGAGCAGCGTGGGGTAGAAAGTACCTCTCTAGTGAAGGCACAAATGTTTGTATGTTTGTGTTTTTGGATTGGTGTTGGTCCCACATCATTCTGGAAGAAAAAAATATAGCAAGTTTGTTGTGGTGTGGAGCACCAAAAAGGCAATGATTTTCTTTATATAACCATCTGTATAACCATCTACATTTTTATTTCACTTATATTACAACAAAGGAATTGTAATATAATCGTCTATTACCATGTACATTCACACTGAGTCAAGTTACATAAAACAAGTAAACACTGTTTATTCAATTAAACGTCATAACCATGACACAACCAATGCCAACATTAAAAAAAATCTAAAACTGACTGTGGGAGCTTCTAGTCGTTTTATGATTACCTGTTTTTAAACTTTTATTTATCAGCACAGAACTTGACAACACTAAGCCAAAATAGTGACACCTGCCTTTAGTAGAAAAAAGCAACAGCTCTCCGTCATAAATATTGTAACTTCTTTCATCATACATTTTGAGTAACAGAGCGAAATGCTATGCGCCATTTGTAAAATTGATTACCTACCACAAAGTTTTTTACTCCTCTATTCTTCTCTCATCTATTTCAGGGGCTCCAGCTGTGGTCAGAAGTCTTTGCTGGTTGTGAAAATGTTTTTCAACCTTCTGCCCGCTGCATGAGCTTGAGAACACCACAGTAGTGCTGCGGACTATGTCATCAAGCTCATGGAGCGTGGTGGCTTGTGTCATCAGCCCGAAGACGTGCATAGCCAGGTGGTAGTGTTTGTAAGTACTGTGGAAAAAAAGTAAATACATATTCAAAGTTAAATACATTTGAACACCTTATCATGTCTGTGAAGTGGCCCTCACTTTTGTGAGGTTTGACATGCAGTTACCCACACTTGAAAAGGCAGCTTGCTTCAGAAGATTATAACTGGAATTCACTCAATGACCAAGATTCAGTTCTTTCATTTCTTTCTTTTATTTGAAAGTTGCAGAGGCCAATAGCAGGTGAACCTTAAATACAAACAAATAGTCTTTAAGAAAATGTAGAAACCATAAATCTCCATAAACCAAACTCAAGTACTTATTGTTTTACCTACTCCTCCTTCCCCTAATCTAAAAAATAAGTAGTAAACCAACATTTAAAGTACCCAAAATAAATTAAATACATTTAAAAGCACTGTTAAATGATGATTTTAACTTAGTGATCTTTAGCAGCTTTGAAATACACATAAATCACATTTATCAGATTACTTTTTTTAGAATACTTTTTGGGTATACCACATTTCTTAACTTCTTAACCCATATATAAATTCACACATTTTAACTTTCATTTAAATCACATGACTTTTTAATACATCACATTTTAACCTAAATGAACTAAATAAATGCTCACCGATTCCTTCTTCCTTGATGAAACAAGCTGTAGTCCTGCAGTCTTATGGGTCTATCCATTTGTCTCATAAATCCCCCGCCCGAGTTGCTCTGAATTGCCTGGCTTGTACCCAAGGACGAAATTTTGATTTCAGAGGTAGGGGGTCACAAGTACAGTGGGTACGGAAAGTATTCAGACCCCTTTAAAATTTTCACTCTTTGTTTCATTGCAGCCATTTGCTAAAATCAAAAAAGTTCATTTTATTTCTCATTAATGTACACTCAGCACCCCATCTTGACAGAAAAAAAACAGAAATGTAGAATTTTTTGCAAATTTATTAAAAAAGAAAAACTGAAATATCACATGGTCATAAGTATTCAGACCCTTTGCTGTGACACTCATATTTAACTCACATGCTGTCCATTTCTTCTGATCCTCCTTGAGATGGTCCTGCTCCTTCATTGGAGTCTAGCTGTGTTTAATTAAACTGATTGGACTTGATTAGGAAAGGCACACACCTGTCTATATAAGACCTTACAGCTCACAGTGCATGTCAGAGCAAATGAGAATCATGAGGTTGAAGGAACTGCCCAAGGAGCTCAGAGACAGAATTGTGGCAAGGCACAGATCTGGCCAAGGTTACAAAAGAATTTCTGCAGCACTCAAGGTTCCTAAGAGCACAGTGGCCTCCATAATCCTTAAATGGAAGAAGTTTGGGACGACCAGAACTCTTCCTAGACCTGGCCGTCCAGCCAAACTGAGCAATCATGGGAGAAGAGCCTTGGTGAGAGAGGTAAAGAAGAACCCAAAGATCACTGTGGCTGAACTCCAGAGATGCAGTAGGGAGATGGGAGAAAGTTCCACAAAGTCAACTATCACTGCAGCCCTGCACCAGTCGGGGCTTTATGGCAGAGTGGCCCGACGGAAGCCTCTCCTCAGTGCAAGACATATGAAAGCCCGCATAGAGTTTGCCAATAAACACATGAAGGACTCCCAGACTATGAGAAATAAGATTCTCTGGTCTGATGAGACCAAGATTGAACTTTTTGGCGTTAATTCTAAGTGGTATGTGTGGAGAAAACCAGGCACTGCTCATCACCTGCCCAATACAATCCCAACAGTGAAACATGGTGGTGGCAGCATCAGGCTATGGGGGTGTTTTTCAGCTGCAGGGACAGGACGACTGGTTGCAATTGAAGGAAAGATGAATGCGGCCAAGTACAGAGATATCCTGGAAGAAAACCTCTTCCAGAGTGCTCAGGACCTCAGACTGGGCCGAAGGTTCACCTTCCAACAAGACAATGACCCTAAGCACACAGCTAAAATAACAAAGGAGTGGCTTCGGAACAACTCTGTGACCATTCTTGACTGGCCCAGCCAGAGCCCTGACCTAAACCCAATTGAGCATCTCTGGAGAGATCTGAAAATGGCTGTCCACCAACGTTCACCATCCAACCTGACAGAACTGGAGAGGATCTGCAAGGAAGAATGGCAGAGGATCCCCAAATCCAGGTGTGGAAAAACCTGTTGCATCATTCCCAAGAAGACTCATGGCTGTAGTAGCTCAAAAGGGTGCTTCTACTCAATACTGAGCAAAGGGTCTGAATACTTATGACCATGTGATATTTCAGTTTTTCTTTTTTAATAAATTTACAAAAAATTCTACATTTCTGATTTTTTTTTCTGTCAAGATGGGGTGCTGAGTGTACATTAATGAGAAATAAAATGAACTTTTTTGATTTTAGCAAATGGCTGCAATGAAACAAAGAGTGAAAAATTTAAAGGGGTCTGAATACTTTCCGTACCCACTGTATTTTTAATAAAACTAACTCTTTCAGTTCACTGTGTTTTCTAGTAGTTATTCTAGTTTTATTTTGCTACTTTTAAGTTTCCTGTTCCCTTTTTTGGTTTGACTGGTTGTAAAGCATGTAGCAAAACATTATCACCCAATTCTGTGCTTCACCTTGTTAGTCAACTTCCCTTCAGTACCACCAATTTTACACTTATTTTTGGAATATATGGTAAACAGACCTCATTTACATAGCAGTACCGGTGTGCAAGAAAGATGGAGTGACAGCGGGGACGGCCAATCACACAAGAAACAGCAGAGCCAATCGAGGGAGCTTGTGGGCGGGTCTAAACTAAGCAGGCTTCAGCTTGAGCAGCCGTTTTCCGCTTGGTCCTAGTGCTTGACGTGTCTCTGTTTACTAGCGTAACATTGTTTTTGGACAGTACAAACTGCAGGGGACCAAAACGGCCTTTTTAAAGAAGTGCAGGGGACATGTCCCCTGTGTCCCCCCCTCAAATTACGTCTGTGCGTGTACCACTGATAGTGTTCAAGTTTCTCTTTGGGCATTTGCTACACGACGAGTCGGGAAGAACATGGATGCCACCAGTGCAGCAGATGTCTTGTTATATTCTTTCTCGAGCCACCAGGGGCCACCAGGGGCAGTGGCAGGCTAGTGTTATTGTTAGCTACATTAGCCTATTTAGCAAACTAGCCCGAAAACAAAATTTTACATTGTATTACACGCACTCAGTGGCCGGAGTAAAGCAGCAATGTAAACAAGTGTGTAAGAGCATTTAAAATCGACATTAAAACAACAAACGTAGTACAAATACAAAGAAAATACATCTCAACTTACCATGAAATATGGGCACAGCCATCTTTGTTTTGCAGGTTGTACGTTCCTCTTCGTTCAGCTCGGTGTACTCTGAGGAGCCTCGAGTGGGACGGTTGATATTACGACCAAAAGGGGGGGTGTGTCTCGGTGAAATGTCGAGAGATAGCTGGGAGATTTACACTTTAGAACTCGGGCGGGGGATTTACGAGACAAATGGATAGACACATTATTTCCCCAAGTCCAGTCTCTCCAACCATTTCTGTCACACTGCTTCCTCTTACCATGCTTTGAGTGAATGCCTTTTTCATGATGTGGCTGAGGCATCGGTGTAGAATAGGTATGTGGTAGGCCTCTTTCTGTCCAGTGACAATGTCAAAGTACATGGACAGAAGTTCTCGAAGACTCATTCCACAAAAGTTCTGTGATATGGACTCCATGAGGACCAGAGATCCATCACATATGTACATCACACACCTTTTCTTGATATGCCTTCCATGGCATCTGATGCAATCCGTCATGAATGACCCCACGAAAAATGATACAGAGGAAGTTGTGTGGTCGCATGTGACAAATGTGACCCACCCTTCAAAGGATGTCTGACCACTATTTCATAAATATAAAATGGTGCACTTTCCCCCTCTGCCTTTTTAATGATGTTCCCTGTTGCATCAACATAAACTATGTCCTCCTTAGTCCTTTCAGCAAAAAGCTGAATGGTCTCTAGAGACCACAGCATCACTCCTTTTGGGTGCTGGAGCACCTTTTGGATTACACCCCCCTCTTCCTGAAGCTCCTCTTCGATGATCTTCTGGAGGCTAATAATTTCATTCTTGTCTCTGCGTTATTTCTTCCTTGCATTCCAAGAAATTTTCTTCAGGACACCCATTGTTGGTACTTCATCCCTGCACCCGGAGTCCTCCACAGTTTCATCTAGTTGACTAAGGTTTTCCAGGTACAGAGAACAGGGGAGTTTTGAAGTCAATGTTTTTGCAGTGACTTCCCTTTGTTTACCACAGACAGGCCTCCTTTTCAACTCGTCACGGCCGTGTCTGACACAGTCTCCCTGAAAGGTCACCATTGCTTTCAAATCATGAAGATTCACTGTCCAACTTCACCTCCACACATACAGGACAGTCACCAAACATACAGTACCCCAAACAGGTGAAGAGTGGTGTGTCTCTTGTTGACGTAATCTGTTTGACACCTAGGCATTTCAATGCAAAACTGCAATAGGGATGAACTATGCAAATCCCTTTTGACATGACATTTGTCCACTGAGATGTCTTGAACTGATGCTTGTGTTGTCTCTTGCAAAGATATGCCCAGTCCTCTGCAGAAATGAAAAAAAGCATGGCTGCTGTGGCAGTTTCTTGATAAAAAATAAAGTATCCGAATCTTCTGCATTACCTGAAGAGGGTGTGTGATTGTCTGAATTGTCTGATTGACTGAATGTGCTTTGGTCCTCGGGAGGAGGAGAAGGACGACTGAAGGTGCCATGTTCATCTCAAGTTGGACAAGGACTCAAAGTGCTGCCCTCCTCTAGAGGAGGAGAATGACTGAAAGTGCTTTTGTCAACCGGAAGAGGGGGAGAACCCAAAGTGCTGCTGACAACTTTAGGAGGAGGAGGAGGAGGAAGAGCAGGACTGAATGTGCTACTGTCCAGTGGAGGAAGAAGAGGAGAAGGAAGAGGAGGAGGAGTGTTGCTGCTGTCAAATGGAAGAGGACTCAAAGTGCTACTTTCCACCAGAAGAGGGAGAGGACCCAAAGTGCTGCTGTCAAATGACGGAGGAGGACTCAAGTGCTGCCGCCATCAGGTGGGGTCTTTTCTGTTAGACCCTTG
The DNA here is from genome assembly GCF_905237075.1 of Dicentrarchus labrax. Lineage (NCBI taxonomy): Eukaryota > Metazoa > Chordata > Actinopteri > Moronidae > Dicentrarchus > Dicentrarchus labrax. The sequence continues at coordinate 15,848 of NW_026136929.1, read as the reverse complement.
TTCAGCAAATTGCAAGACAAGAGATTAATAATATCTTAAGTAAAGCACACTCTTCAAACGTCTAAAGACGTAACCACACATTAAATCATGCTTAGCTGACTTCAGGTTGACATTACAGATGCCAATACTGACAATAATAATATTATGATAATAGTTATAATTATAACAATGATAATTATAATTGAGGTGAAACGAGGGTGGGATGATTACTAAGTTATCAGACGATCTTTCTAGTTTATTTGTTACCGACAACGCCACCTTGGGTTAGGGCCCAAGGACCCGTACTAAAGGTCAATTATCACCTCTTACAAAAGGACACTCAGGTTCGTTCACTCAGGGAGAGCAGGAGACAGAGTTCAATGATCACTTTCACAATTTCATTGTGTAAATGAACACAAAGTTTGGCACAAACGAATAATCGGAGACTGGAGCCCAACTAGGGAAGGGAAGGGGTACCGGCTGAGGCTTACCGGCTGGAGGAGGGGTCGGCAGGGGAAAGTGATGTCCAAAAAAAGGAGAACACCCCACTCACACAGCAAAAACGTGACGTGTACACAAAGAAAATCTTGAACAAGGCTCACGCACACACAAGGGATCACCACCACCACCAAGGGGAACCACCACCGCCACTGTCGGCCTTCAGCTCTAGGAGAAGATGAGAGGCACAGTTAAGAGGGCTCACAGTTAAAACAAACAATATCTCTTGACATAAACAAACTAATGAATAATCAAGGAACTGGAGAGTATTGATTTATATTAATCAGAAATCAATCAAACCAAAAAGAAAATTAAAGAGTCTCTGGCCAGAGATATCAACTCAACAGTTAACCATCATTAACCCACTTTGAACTCAAATAAAGGAAGGCTCAAATTGAGAAGTTCCCATCCCAAGTACAAATTAAATAATTACAGTAAACTCCTAAAATAAACAAAATTACCTAAACAAAACAATAAGCAACCAAACTATTAAAAAGTTACTCAAAAAGAAATTATACCGCTACTGAGAAAATAAATAAACATTTACACCACACATTGGCAGATTACCCTTAAAACACACACACAGTCCAGACGAGTGGCTAAGAGTCCCAGCGGAACTCGCAACAGCCTACCGGAGCAGCAACCATACACACACGCACAGCAGCAGCGGGAAACAGGGTCAGCAGCATGAAGAAAACCGACCAGAGACAGCTGACAGGACTTCGAACCAAGCCAACGAAGCAACAGTAGCAACGAAGTAGTAGTGACAGCCGAAGTAGCAGCAGCGTCAGCGAAGCAATAGCAACGAAGCAGCAGTAGCAATGAAGCATAAACTCCGGTCCCCAGTCCGGTTAATTTGCGTCCCGTCCAAAAAAGGAAGAGAGGGGTGAAGAGGGTCGGCGTAGCAGGTGAGACAGCCACCACGTATCATGCGAGCAGCAGACCATTAGAGGGAGAGGAGCGGAAAGGGGGCTCAACACCTGGCTAACAGCAATTAACAACAGAAGCTCACCATGACTCACCTATGCTCCGGCAGTAGACAACCCCAAATAAAATATTGCCTCGACCGCAATGGAGACATCAGATCTATTAAAAGGAGTTACGGTTTCAGTTAAGTTAAACGCTGACGAATGTACACCAACAGCACGCTAAGGTGTGCCTACGTGTGCGGCGCACACAACGGTCCGGGAGTAGGCGGACCGAAAGAAGCGAGAGATCCGTGGGGTATTGCACAAAAGTAGGATAAAGAAATCCAGGATAATTGAGCAAGCGCGGCTTGACTTAGCCTGCTCGGCGCATCCTGGCTTAATTGGTTGCACATTTGCCGAGCCAGGATTAAAAGGTGCGGCTATGTTAAGCCAGGTGTAGATAGTTGGGATAAGTGCGGGTTCACGGCATACTTAAATAGACCCCGCGATCGCTCACAGAAACACCGATGGGAACATGGATAAAACACGTGCTTCGTATTCCACGCCCGCTGAACAACAGCTCCTGATGGAGTTCTATGAAGAGGTGAAAGATACCATAAGAAAAAAGGCAATACCAGTGCCATAATTAAAGAAAGAGAGAAAGCCTGACAGACAATAGCGGACCGGCTTAATGCTTAAGTAGTCCAAAACTGTACAATGAATAAACGGTGCTCCACTGGAACTGTCATAATTAGGCTACAATTAAAGGACTAAAGGAGTTACTTTAAGTCCACTAATCAACTGTTGTACACTTTGCTTTAAATGTGGCAAGTAGAGGTGCATGTTACTCAGAAAATGTAGAGTATGATTAAGTGCAAACAGTTATCCACAATGTGTGTCATTTAATCTATTTTTTTCATGTTACGTTTTTATCTATTTTATCTTTCTATCTTTCATAAAGAACAAACTTGTCTGGCCATAAAAGGACCTGGCAGCAAGTTAAAGTTAAATACAAGAACATTTTGCAGGCTGGTAAGTGACTTTAAAGTAGATAACAGTGAATAAATGAGGTGAATAGATTAGGTGTCTGCTCACATGTTGAATGTCTGTATGATTGTAGCAGTTAAAAAAAAGACCATAGAACTGGCACAGGGGGCGGCCCACCAAGCCAGGATATGACCCCGGCGGAGGAGCTGGCACTCCATTTAAATAAAGGGAGGCCAGTGATGGAGGGAATCCAGGGAGGGACTGTAACGGACTCTGTCCCAGCCACAGAAACTGTCCGCTTCATACAAGGTACACATGTACATATACAGCACACAGACCACAATCAAATAAATATATAATACTGTCTGACTTTAGATTTCCTTGCAGTGTCTGGGAACACACTAACACTTTTGGAGCCACCAGAAGATGATCCGGTTAGTACATTGTGTTGAAATCACAGGCTTGGTATGTCCTGTGAAATCTTAATTCAAGTTCTCTCAAATGTATGTATGTATGTATATGGCAGGGGGAAGGCACATGTGCAGCTGCAGAATGCACTTCTGCAGATGAGGAGACTGTGTCACTGGACTCCAGAAGGCTTGAGGTATGTAAATTTTATGGAAATATCCTGCTTGTCCATAAAGGATATGAAGTCTGTGATGTGGTGCTAATAGAAAATATGTGTAACAGGACCCAGATGATGCACAGTCTCCTAAGCAGCCTGGTAACATTGTGAGTATTGGCCAAAGTAAATCTATATTATGCACAAATCCTGCTTTGCTTATTTGACATTTCTTTTACTTCACAAACTGTCAGAAGGCTTTATGCGAAGCACCTGGAGAGACAGATAGAGCTGGCAGATGTTAAAATAAAACTGAAGAAGAGAAAGCTCCAAGAAATGGAGCTATATCTTGAAATTAAACGTCGGACACTCAGGAAACTGGACCTGGAATTCCAGAAACTAGAAAGAGAAGTGAGTATTTCAGTGCACACAGTAACCATAACTGCCGTACAGTGTTTTAATCTTTGTTGCTTTTGTTCTCTCTATTCCAGGATCCAAGCAACCAAGGCAAATGAGGGCTGCCAAATAAAAATTCAACTAGAAAACATTGTGGTGTCCTCCCTTTTTCATGAATGTGAAGTAGAATTTAAAAGAACCACCAATGCTAAACAACAAAGCAAAAAATAACATTTAAGATCTTTTATTAACTAAAGAGGCTAAATCCAAAAATTAAGAGAAGAAATTTGCAATATATTGCTCCCTGACAAGTCTGCCATTAATGTTGTCTGGGAAGATGGGAGCATTTTCCCAGTCAACATGAACAGCCACTCGGGGGGGCCTCTCCTTTCTCAGGCCTGCAATGTTATGCAGTACTGCGCATGCAGCAATGACATCACAGGCCCTGTCCGGGGAAACTCTCAGGTGGTGCAGGCACTGAAACCGAGATTTCAGAAGGCTGAAGGTCATCTCGATTCGAGCCCTTGTCTTATTGTGTGCGTGGTTGTAGGCCTGCTGTGGTGGGGGTTTGGGGGTCCGCAAGGGGAGTCAAGAGGAATGACTCCGCAGGCGTAGCCTTTGTCTCCCAGCAGCACACCAGAGAATTCGCCTGATAATGCAAGATATCATTTAGAAAACTACACGGCAGAGGTAAACACTCATGATGTCCAAGGTGCTTACAGCACAAATAAAATGTGTGGCTTACCTTGTGAAAGTCTCTCGTAAATTGGACTAGCCCGAAAGACTCTGGAGTCATGCACTGAGCCATGCCACTTTGCCTCTAAATTGCTGACAAGGCAGTCAGCATGACATATCACCTGAAATGTTAAGTTGTAACCTATTAAGGTCATTTAATGCACAGAATTAATTGATGCAGGTCATAGTAACCACAAATCACTCTTACCTGAACATTGATGCTGTGGAAGGATTTCCTGTTAACTTAATCTCCCTCATGTTCTCCTGAGGGGCGTTTGATCCTGATGTGTGTGCAATACACTGCACCAATGATGTTAGGGAAAGCTGTAACAAAATAAAGTGAGTATCCAACTGTGACTGATCAAATTAGAAACTAATGGTTGCACGTTTAAATTGAGCTTACCTGCAATCTTGTAAAACTCCTCCTTGATGTAGAGGAGTCTTCTGTGGCCAGGGAAGGTGATGAATTTGTTGCTGACTGAATGACTTCAGCGCCAGACAAACACGTCTTATTGTGCGGCAAATGGTTCCTTTATTGAGGTTCTCTGCATCCCCAACAGAATAAAGGAAGCTCCCACTTGCAAACCATCTCAATGCACAGATTTGTGGTACAGTCAGAGCATGGCTTCGTGCTGTCTGGTGCTGTATTTTTGGACCCAGCAGCCTACATAAATATCTTAGTCCATCACCTGAGAATCTGTATCTCTCAATGAGATAGTTATCTCCAACAGCCAATGGGTCTGACCTGTCCCAGAAGACTCTTTCATGACTAAATGCTCGTCTGAGGATTAGGGCTTCCTCATCCAGTACATCCTCCAAGAAAGGGCAAGCCATTATGAAGAGGGAACAGATGAATGGGAGTTAGACCTATATATACTATATTGTCCTCGTCACAGATTTCATTGAAAACACCTTTGCAACTTCATCAGCTGTGTTTTGTAATCTCAATTACTGCAATAAAACACATATTTATGCATTTTGACAAGCAGTCTTCATTAGCATAGCAATACAACACTTGTCCTGAGTAATAATACTACCACTTGAATCAATATAAAAAGACTGTTGCAATTACAAACAGCCAACAGATTTAAATGAAATAAGAAATGACAATATATGTAATATTTTAATGCAGGATAATTAAAATGATGCAACATACTTAGAAAGACCATGGACATGCTGTAAAACACATTAATTCCTCACAGGATTGACGGTGGAAATACAGGTGAATCACTAGGATTAATAAATCACCATAGTAACTTGGCCGGGATAAGTTTAACCTGCTTTCATGCAACCGACTTGAGGCTAAATTAAGCCAGGATAACCAACATATCCCGGCTTAATCCCTTATCTTGGTTTTGTGCAATACCCCTCAGGAGGAGGGACACGGTCTACTTTTATCCCCACGACATGAACAATGATTGGCTAATAAGCCAGAGAGGGCACGGTGAAGCAGAAGACCATGTTCCACATGGCAGTGGTGCCTCGTACCACTACATAATAAATATTATTATTAACAATTAAAATTATAATTCAATAAACTGCAAAGACAGGTGGTTGAAAAAAGAAAAGAAATGTCAACACAGTCATGAATACAAATTAACTAAATAAATTACAAATGTGTTCCATTACAAATATGTAAAATACAGAACATTACCTTTTGATATTTGAGGTACACCTGTTTCAGTCTCACCCTGTTTATGTGTACATTAGGGATTGCTATATCAAGGCATACATCTCCACAGAAGCCTTTAGCTGAACAGGTTTATTCATCAGCAACGGACACACCAGCTGGACTTTAGGACACAGAACAAACAATGATTTATTAAGAAAACACTATTATTAGAAAGCATATTGTTTTGAAGAAGCTCAAGATCTTTTTTTGACAACGGAATTGCTTAACACGTACTTCCGTCCAAATCTAGAGAAAACATAGTGTCTGTATGTCACAAAAAAACACAAGGGAAGAGGGAAAATAAATAAAATAATCATTGAAACATGTGATTCAGATTTAGACTAACCAACATAAATGTGAATATGTTCACTTAACATAATCAATGGTCATACAATACACATATTTGCTAATGACTGAATAATACATTCTCTTTTTTTTAAGTAATTTTTTTGGCCTTTTCATGCCTTTATTTGATAGAGACAGCCGAAGATAGACAGGAAGGTAGGTAGAGAGAGAGGGGATGACACACAGCAAAGGGCCGCAGGTCAGATTCGTATATGGGTCGCAAGCTCTACCGACTGAGCTAACCGGGCGCCTTAATAATGCATTCTCTGAAATGCAATTATTGTATTATAACATTTGACATTTTTGGGCTACAGGACATTTTTAAGGGCGTCTGACTGTAAAGTGAGTGTTTCTATTTTCTGTCTTATAACAACGTGGCATGTATGTACACAATTTGTTCAAGCAGTATCACAAAGTTATTAATACATAACGTCAGCCAACTGAACTAACGTTAGCTTCTTTACTGCACAGCTTGCAGTTGCATTGCTAACTACTGTGGCACGCTAAACACAAAGACCATGCATCGCTAACTGTGTGCTCAATGTCTTGTAGACAATATCGCTAACAGCCTTTCTGGAATGGGTCCTGCAAGGCGAGAGATTGGGTCGAGGCCATCGTGTCGTTTTACCCGCTGATGTGGTGCAGGCTATCCGACAGAAATATCCAGCTCCAGATGGCCAGTACTGCGGCACCGAGGAGTTGAGGACGCTCAGGAGGAACTATAACTGTCATTGTTAACATATTTATTTTTGTTGTTGTTGATATATTTCTGTAAATAAATGGTTTACGTTCACGTTGTTGTAGTCCTTGATAGTGTTAGTGGGAGCGGCTTGCGGAGCTGTGCATTGTGGGAGTTGTTGTCTTTAATACAAATACGCCCTAAAGTCACTTTCTGTCTTTTTATCGGGTCAAATAGGCACCAAATTCGAAATGTATGTTACATTTGGACTACATATATAACCCACTTTCAATAAATATTAATGTTTCCACGGGTGAAATGCTCCTTTAAGGTGTGTCATGGGGGTGGGCTCTGCAGTGATTGGCTCTGGTGCGCACAGACAGAGATTCCTTGGTTTTATAGAAAGATATATATATTAATTCTGCATGCAAAAGCATTTAAATAACTGCTGTAAACTGCATTGAATTAGCGGGAAATGGTGATATCAGTAAAGATGAGAGTGGCGGATAGCCACAGAACCCATTCGTTATTTTATGGTAAGAAGTCAAAGGACCTTTGACAATGGCCATGCATGTTTGTTCATCATTAAAATGTGGCATAATTTTTGTGGCATATTTAGTTATGTAGCATCTACCGACAAGTAAACATGACATTTTTGATACTAGTGGTTGCCTTATGTCTTATATTTCAATATCATATCATCTCATTATAAACTATGCTTTGGCCTCAGAAAGAAAAAATGTCGGACAAGGACGCGGTGACCTGGCAGAGTTTAAGTAATTAGTAAGTAAGTTAAAAGTTCAAATTCAGAGTTTCTTTATCAAATAAAAATAAAATAATTGTTAAAGCAATACTTACCCACTCTTTCCAGGCATTGTCATGTAATAAACGTGTAATACACAAACAGGTTAGTAAATTATCCGTTGTAGGTGTGGAAAAACCCCAAGATCTGTCACTCCACTTCAAGTTAAAAGTCATTACAGGTATACTCCAAAACTTTTAGAATTACCTTTGATAGAATCTCTTAAAAATAAATGTAATTTATTAAGATAGATGCAAGACAGCATCAAATATTTAGATAAAAGTTAAAAAGATATACATTTATTTATTTATCAAAAAATGTTTTACTTTTAAATGTGTAGAAATCAGATACAGTATATCACCCATAGCCAGGAAATACTGTGTTTTTACAGCACCTGAAATATGGTAAAAGATACTTGATATTAAGTGTTTTTTATTCATCATGGGCACACGAAACACTTTAATGTAACATATTTTATTTTAAATGTAGGTTCAAATTAGCTTACTGTTAGTAATACCTTTACTTTGAAAACCGGAAGTAAATACACTGTTTTTCCCCATTTACCATAATGCTGAGAATACTTGTACACTCGAAATTGAAAGTGTGGCTGATTGGCTTGACCGCAGTGTATTGTGTAGCTGCACTATTGTTTAGCTATCTCTCATCAGATAAATCCTGTGCAGCAGAGATGCTACGGAAATCTTTCGACTAGAGGACATGATTCAGACTGGTTGTCGGGAGGTGACAGGTGTTTGTGAATGTTTGTGCCTGGCTTGATGTTGCCAGAATGTTAAGGCGGATTTTTTTTTAACACACTTGCACTGGCACTTTTATCTGCTTATCGTTATGTCTGTGTTGTCGATGCCTCGAGAGAAAAGTAAGTGCAGAGTGCGGAAGCACAAAGTGACTGAGGCTTGCTGTAAAGCAGCATCTCTGGCCATACGATGTGTAAGACGTCATTGACATTTTAAAAGACTTTTTTAAAGCAAATAAGTGACTCTAAAAAATCAAACACCCAGCAATGTGTAATTTCCTTTTCCCTTTTGAATGCAACATTCAAATTACTAGGCAAAAATTATATCCTGAGAAAAGTGGATTTTGAGGGGTATAGCTCCATAGACCGCCATTCATTCTGCACTCATCCTGTGAGCGCCCCTCATATGGAACCAGAGTGGAACTGCAACAGTTCAGAAGCCGGAAGTGTACCGAGAGTGGAACTTCTCCCCTTATTAGACATTCCTCTGGTAGTATGGAATTTGAAAAACACCCTAATTTTGGAATCATAACAAGCATCATGGACATAGCAACAGTAACCAAGGGGCGGGGCCTAAAAAGAGATTCATTCTTTACAATATTCATAGAATCAAAGACATCAAAGGAATGTCATGATGTCATCACCAACACAAGACTACACAACAAGGACAAAGAGGAGCAAGAGAGTGAGAGACAGCGACAGAACACTGAGGAGGAAAGAAGAAAACGTGAAGTACCATTGTAACAGTACTGGGGAACCATTGCCTAGTTTTGTCACTGACCAGACACGTTTTATAAAAAATAATATGGAAAGCAACATGCTTCAACTCAGCATGACTAAAGTGAACAGTGCCCCTCTACCACCACTTTCTAGTGCAGCCAAGCTATCCAAAGATGCTTTAGCTGCAAAGGCTGTATTTTCAACAAAGTGTAGTTCCAATGCAAGGGCAAAGGGGTCCAACTACCGTTCACAAGATACAGGTGAATCATTGCCCAGATTTGGTACTACTCAGACTCGGGTCGATGAAGCAACACATGGATCGCAACAAACTGGAGCTGAGCTACCATGAAGCCAGTGAAGACAAGCTGAAGACAACCTGCCAACCAGCCGTTTCTAAGAAAGAAGTGTTGAAATCGAAAGACCCTTCAAAGGAAGTAGCAGCAGGACGGCGTAAACTCCTTCCTAAAGAGGGTTCCAACTACTGTGGTAACACAGGGGAGTCTTTGCCCAGATTCGGCACTACTCAGACTCGGTCGATGAAGCAACACATGGATCGTAACAAACTGGAGCTGAGCTACCATGAAGCCAGTGAAGATAAGCTGAAGACAACCTTCCAACCAGCTGTTTCTAAGAAAGAAGTGTTGAAATCGAAAGACCCTTCAAAGGAAGTAGCAGCAGGACGGCGTAAACTCCTTCCTAAAGAGGGTTCCAACTACTGTGGTAACACAGGGGAGTCTTTGCCGAGATTTGGCACTACTCAGACTCGGTCGATGAAGCAACACATGGATCGCAACAAACTGGAGCTGAGCTACCATGAAGCCAGTGAAGATAAGCTGAAGACAACCTGCCAACCAGCTGTTTCTAAGAAAGAAGTGTTGAAATCGAAAAGACCCTTCAAAGGAAGTAGCAGCAGGACGGCGTAAACTCCTTCCTAAAGAGGGTTCCAACTACTGTGGTAACACAGGGGAGTCTTTGCCCAGATTCGGCACTACTCAGACTCGGTCAGTGAAGCAGCACTTGGATCGCAACAAACTGGAGCTGAGCTACCATGAAGCCAGTGAAGACAAGCTGAAGACAACCTTCCAACCAGTTGTTTCTAAGAAAGAAGTGCTGAAATCGAAAGACCCTTCAAAGGATGTAGCAGCAGGACGGCGTTAAACTCCTTCCTAAAGAGGGTTCCAACTACTGTGGTAACACAGGGGAGTCTTTGCCGAGATTTGGCACTACTCAGACTCGGGTCGATGAAGCAACACATGGATCGCAACAAACTGGACCTGAGCTACCATGAAGCCAGGGAAGTCAAGCTGAAGACAACCTTCCAACCAGCTGTTTCCAAAAAAGAAGTGTTGAAATCGAAAGACCCTTCAAAGGAAGTAGCAGCAGGACGGCGTAAACTCCTTCCTAAAGAGGGTTCCAACTACTGTGGTAAACACAGGGAGTCTTTGCCCAGATTCGGCACTACTCAGACTCGGTCAGTGAAGCAGCACTTGATCGCAACAAACTGGAGCTGAGCTACCATGAAGCCAGTGAAGACAAGCTGAAGACAACCTTCCAACCAGTTGTTTCTAAGAAAGAAGTGTTGAAATCGAAAGACCCTTCAAAGGAAGTAGCAGCAGGACGGCGTAACCTCCTTCCTAAAGAGGGTTCCAACTATTGTGGTAACACAGGGGAGTCTTTGCCCAGATTCGGCACTACTCAGACTCGGTCAGTTAAGCAACACTTGATCGCAACAAACTGGAGCTGAGCTACCATGAAGCCAGTGAAGACAAGCTGAAGACAACCTGCCAACCAGCTGTTTCTAAGAAAGAAGTGTTGAAATCGAAAGACCCTTCAAAGGATGTAGCAGCAGGATCGGCGTAAACTCCTTCCTAAAGAGGGTCCTAACTACTGTGGTAACACAGGGGAGTCTTTGCCCAGATTCGGCACTACTCAGACTCGGTCAGTGAAGCAACACTTGATCGCAACAAACTGGACCTGAGCTACCACGCAGCCAGTGAAGTCAAGCGGAAGACAACCTGCCAACCAACTATTTCCAAGAAATGAGAGTTAAAATCAAAAGACACTTCAAAGGAAGTAGCACAAAGACGGCGTAACCCCCTTCCTAAAGAGGGTTCAAACTACTGTGCAAAAAAGGGGAGTCTTTGCCCAGGTTTGGCACTGATCAGATTCGGTCCATGAAACAATACTTGATCGCAACAAGTTCGAGGTAATTCCTTACCATCTACTTTCCCTACATCTTTTCTATTCCTCCTCTTTTCCCCCATATCTTCTCCCATCTTCCTCAATTCCCACATCCTTTTCCCGACCTTAGCCTTTCCCTACATTTTTTCCTTACATCCCATTTCCCGTATATTTTCCTTGTTCCTCCTTTCCCCACGGCTTCCTACATCTTTTTCCTGCACCTCTCTTCTCTCCCTTTGTTTCAATCTCCTGTTAATCATCTTTATACCCTTTTGACGACACCATGGGGGCATTAGTGGCTAGCACTGGTGGAACACAGCCAGTTTCCCCAGTTCAGGCCAGACCTTTCTGTGGGAGTTTAAATATTCTCCCATGTCCGGGTCTGGGTTTACTCCGGGTGCTCCGGTTTCTCCCACTGCATATGTTAAAGGCAAAAAATTAGAGTAAAAGTAATTCTCACTATATCCCCTTTTCCCACATCTTTTCCTTACCATCTACTTTCCCCAACCCGGTTTCCTCATTCCCTACTTGTTGTTTTATTTTTCTTTGGCATCCCATACAGCCGCTGATGGGTACCATATGCGGTTGTATGGGACGTAACGGCTTTCTATTGACTTTAATTCAAACACGACTGCGGCAATTATAGACGCTTACAGAAACTTCCATCACAACTAACAGCAGCTGTATGGGACGCACGGGCTTTATCGACTCTAATAGCAAACCATCTGCGGCACTTATAGACGCTTTAGAAACGTCCATCAACACAATACTACATGTTGATCAAACATTAATTAGATAAAAAAGTATGTATAGTTATGTAGCTGCACAATTAGAAGTACAATAAATGAGCAACAACACATAAAGGTTTTTTCCGGTGACAGGCATGAGGTAAGAGGACTTATTAAAATACAGGGTTTTATTGTTGGATCAACCAAGTGAGAACAGGTTAAAGAAAGAAAGAAACAAAATAATGTAGTAGACATGCCCATAATTCTTGGTGCTATAACCAAGCATATAGTATATACAGCTATACTACTACAGTTTGGTTCTGAATAAAATGAAAAGACACACATAATCACAATAATCAATTACACTTTCACAGGATAAACAGTTAACAAACCTCATTATATATCACGAAGAGTATGAAGTGCACTGGTGTCATTGTGACAACAACTGTGGAATCGAGTTCTATATTCCTGGAGTTTCTAAAGTCATCCTACGCCAGCAGGTGCTCGGGTGAAACACTCGGACGGAACAAATAATACATTTCCATCTAGCTGTATGTTTACAACTAGACATATAATTAGTACCAGATAGCTGTACAGCTAGCTGTAGACAGATCTGCCAGACGGAATGAATTAGACGGAAATGTATTATTTGTTCTGTTTGAGTGTTTTGCAGAGCGCCTTTAGTGGGTGAAACTTCTTGAAAACTGTCCGCGAAAGAGAATGCCAATTCCACAGTTGTTGTCATAATTACACAAGTTAACTTATGTACTCTTCGTGATATATAATGAGGTTTGCTAGCCGTTTATCTGGTGTGAAGGTGTAATTGATTATTGTGTTTACATGTCATTTTCGGTTTATCAATCAAATTGTAAAGGGTTTAGCTGTATATATGCTTGGTTATAACATGATGTATGAGATATTCTTACAGCATTATTTTTTTTTAAATTTTTTTTTTTTTTTCTTTAATCTATTCTCACTTGTTGACCAGCAATAAAGCCCTGTATTTTTAACAAGACCTCTGCCTCATGCCTGTCACTGGAGGGAGCTATATGTGTTTTTGCTAATTTGACAGTGCCGATGTCTAATTGTGCAGCTAACATAACTTCCTAACTTCATTTTATACTTTTTTGTCCTAATAATGTTGCAACATGATTCTGCTAGATCAGATTAATATTGTAGTGATGGACGTCTTCTGTAAGCGTTCATAAGTGCCACAGATGGGCTTATATTAGAGTCAAGAGAAAGTCCGTGCGTCCCATACAGCCGCTGATGTATGATGAGTTTCTGTAAGCTTCTATAAGTGCCACGATGTGTTTACATTAGAGTCAAAAAGAAAGCCCAGTACTCCTTCTTTCCTCATTTCCCACATCTTTCCTCACCTTAGCCTTTCCCCTCACATTTTTTCCCTTACATCCATTTTCCTCTCATATATCTTGCTTTTTCCCCTTCAGACAGCTTTCCCTACATCTTTTCCTGCACCTTCTTCTCTCCCTTTGTTTCAATCTCCTGTTAATCTATCTTTTATACCCTTTGACGTACACCATGGGGGCACTAGTAGTTAGCACTGGTGCCTCACAGTCAAGTTCTAGTTCAGGCCAGACCTTTCTGTGTGGAGTTTAAATATTCTCCCATGTCCGTCTGGGTTTACTCCGGGTGCTCCGGCTTCCTCCCACTGTCCAAATATATGTTATAGGCAAAAAATTAGAGTAAAAGTAATTCTCTACGATATCCTCCTTTTCCCCACATCTTTTTCCTTACCATCTACTTTCCCCAACCCGTTCTCATTCCCTACCATTTGTTTCTTTTTTATAGATCCCATACAGCCATTAGATGTGTTCTACTATGCCGTTGTATGGGGACGTACCCGGCTTTCTATTGACTTCTAATGTAACCGCATCTGTGCGGCATCTTTAGACGCTTACAGAATAGCCCATCACTACAATATTAACCTGGTCGCGGAATAGTTGCAAATATTTACTAGGACAAAAGAGGAGAAGGGAAGCTTGTTAGTTATTTTGCTGCACAATTTGTGATGCACAGCCAGCAACAACACATGTTTCTCCAGACATGTTGATGAGGTCTTGATTAATACTAGTTTTATTATGGTCAATTTGTGAAAAACAAATTAAAGTAGGCAAAGAAACAAAATATTGTATGCATGTCCTACATCTTGTGCTATAACCAAGATATATATACAGCTATACACCATGTTGATTGAATAACTAAAATTATAGAACATACATACACTTTAAAGAGTTTTCAGGACAAACCTCATTATATATCACAAAGGGGGGGGAGATAACTTATAATTATGACAACAACTGTGGAACTGCATTCTCTTTCGCTACAAGTTTCGGGGTTTCATCCCGAGGCTAAAAGGCGCTCGGGAAAACAATAATATATCGGCATCTGGCTGTATGTTTACAGCTAGACAAATAATTAGGTTCGTATAGCTGTACAGCTAGCTGTAGACAGATCTGCCAGACGGAATGAATTAGACGGAAATGTATTATTTGTTCTGCCTGAGTGTTTCGCCGAGCGCCTTTAGTGGGTGAAATGGAAAACCTCGCCTGCAAAGAGAATGCCACACCTAGTTGTTGTCATAATTACACAAGCAACTTATGTACTCTTTGTGATATATAATGAGGTTTGTTGGCTGTTTATCTGCTGTGAAGGTGTAATTGATTATTGTGCTTACATGTGCCATTGGTTTATCAATCAAATTGTAAAAGGGTTTAGCTGTATATATGCTTGGTTATAACACGATGTATGAGACATGCATACATTGCTTTTGCTTCTTTTCTTTCTTTAACCTGTTCTCACGGGCTGACCAGCACAAAGCCCTGTATTTTAATCAAGACCTATTGCCTCATGCCTGTCACTGAGTGAAGCTTTTGTGTTGTTGCTAATTTGACAGTGCCGATGTCTAATTGTGCAGCTAACAGAACTAACTAACTTCATTTTATACTTTTTTGTCCTAATAATGTTGCAACATGATTCTGCGATCAGATTAATATTGTAGTGATGGACGTTTCTGTAAGCATCTTATAAGTGCCACAGATGGGTTTACATTAATGTCAAGAGAAAGTCTGGTGCTCCTTCTTTCCTCCTTTCCCCACAGCTTCCCTACATCTTTTCCTGCACCTCTTCTTTTCTCCCTTTTTTCCAATCTCCTCTGTTAATCATCTTTTATAATTTTTGACGACACCATGGGGGCATTAGTGGTTGTGCATTGGTGCCTGCCAGTCAGGTTCTTAGTTTGTGGCCAGACCTTTCTGTGTGGAGCTTCTAAATATTCCCCCATGTCCGTCTGGGATTTACTCCGGGTGCTCCGGGTTTCCTCCCACTGTCCAAATATATGTTATAGGCAAAAAATTTAGTAAAAGTAATTCTCCCTATATCCCCTTTTCCCACATCTTTTCCTAAAATCTACTTTCCCCAACCCATTCTCATTCCCAACTCATGTTTCTTTTGCCTTTGGTATCCCATATAGCCGCTGATGGTACCATATGCGGCTGTAAGGGACGAGCATCGGGGTCTATTGACTTTTATGGAAAATTATCTGTAGCACTTATAGATGCTTACAGAACAACTATCACTACAATATTAACCTGGTAGTGGAATATGTTGTACAGAGGACAAAAGTGAGGCATACATTGATATGACCTCAATAATTAGTAACAATACATGTGCCTTCGGTGGTATGAGGTAAGAGGTCTTGATTAAATACAGGGGCTTATTGCTGGTCAACCCGTGAGGAACAGGTTAAAGAAAGAAAAGAAACAAAAATAATGCTATATACATGCAAACTTCATACATCTTGTGCTATGTAACCAATTATAATAGTATATACAGCTATATATTCACAGCCTGATTGAATAGGCCAATGACACATGTAAACA
>NW_026136927.1:0-45751 GCF_905237075.1 Dicentrarchus labrax | reverse complement strand
TGTAGCTGTGTCCGTGCTGTAGCTGTGTCCGTGCTGTAGCTGTGTCTGTGCTGTAGCTGTGTCTGTGTGTGTCTGTGCTGTAGCTGTGCTGTAGCTGTGTCTGTGTTGTAGCTGCATCTGTGCTGTAGCTGTGTCTCTGCTGTAGCTGTGTCTCTGCTGTAGCTGTGTCCGTGTCCGTGCTGTCGCTGTCTCTGTGCTGTAGGTGTGTCTGCGTCCGTGCTGTAGCTGCATCCGTGCTGTAGCTGTGTCCGTGCTGTAGCTGCGTCTGTGCTGTAGCTGCTTCCCGTGCTGTAGCTGCGTCTGTGCTGTAGCTGTGTCTGTCTGTGCTGTAGCTGTGTCTGTGCTGTAGCTGTGTTTGTGTCTGTGCTGTGTCTGTAGCTGTGTCTCTGCTGTAGCTGTGTCTGTGTCTCTGCTGTAGCTGTGTCTGTGCTGTAGCTGTGTCTGTGTCTGTGCTGTAGCTGTGTCTCTGCTGTAGCTGTGTCTGTCTGTGCTGTAGCTGTGACTGTGCTGTAGCTGTGTCAGTGTCCGTGCTGTCGCTGTGTCTGCGTCCGTGCTGTAGCTGCGTCCGTGCTGTAGCTGCGTCTGTGTTCGTGGTTGTAGCTGTGCGTGTGTTGTAGCTGTGTCTGTGTGTGTCTGTGCTGTAGCTGTGTTTGTGTCGGTGCTGTAGCTGTGTCTGTGTTGTAGCTCTGTCTGTAGCTGTGCTGTAGCTGTGTCTGTGTTGTAGCTGTGTCTGTAGCTGTGTGTGTCTGTGCTGTAGCTGTGTCTGTGCTGTAGCTGTGTCCGTGCTGTAGCTGTGTCCGTGCTGTAGCTGTGTCCGTGCTGTAGCTGTGTCCGTGCTGTAGCTGTGTCTGTGTCTGTGCTGTAGCTGTGTTTGTGTCTGTGCTGTAGCTGTGTTTGTGCTGTAGCTGTGTCTGTGCTGTAGCTGTGTCTCTGCTGTAGCTGTGTCTCTGCTGTAGCTGTGTCTGTAGCTGTAGCTGTGTCTGTGCTGTAGCTGTGTCTGTGCTGTAGCTGTGTTTGTGTCTGTGTCTCTGCTGTAGCTGTGTCTGTGCTGTAGCTGTGTCTCTGCTGTAGCTGTGTCTGTGTTGTAGCTGTGTCTGTAGCTGTGCTGTAGCTGTGTCTGTAGCTGTGTCTGTGTTGTGTCTGTGCTGTAGCTGTGTCTGTGTCCGTGCTGTAGCTGTGTCTGTGTCCGTGCTGTAGCTGTGTCTGTGCTGTAGCTGTGTCTGTGTCTCTGCTGTAGCTGTGTCTGTGTCTCTGCTGTAGCTGTGTCTCTGCTGTAGCTGTGTCCGTGCTGTAGCTGTGTCCGTGCTGTAGCTGTGTCCGTGCTGTAGCTGTGTCTCTGCTGTAGCTGTGTCTGTGCTGTAGCTGTGTCTGTGTCCGTGCTGTCGCTGTGTCTGTGCTGTAGGTGTGTCTGCGTCCGTGCTGTAGCAGCGTCCGTGCTGTAGCTGCGTCTGTGCTGTAGCTGCGTCTGTGCTGTAGCTGCGTCTGTGTTCGTGCTGTAGCTGTGTGTGTGCTGTAGGTGTGTCTGTGCTGTAGCTGCGTCTGTGCTGTAGCTGCGTCTGTGCTGTAGCTGCGTCTGTGTTGTAGCTGCGTCTGTGCTGTAGCTGCGTCTGTGCTGTAGCTGTGTGTGTGCTGTAGGTGTGTCTGTGCTGTAGCTGTGTCTGTGTGTGTCTGTGCTATAGCTGTGTTTGTGTCTGTGCTGTAGCTGTGTCTGTGTTGTAGCTGTGTCTGTAGCTGTGCTGTAGCTGTGTCTGTGCTGTAGCTGTGTCTGTAGCTGTGTATGTGTGTGTCTGTGCTGTAGCTGTGTATGTGTGTGTCTGTGCTGTAGCTGTGTATGTGTGTGTCCGTGCTGTAGCTGTGTCTGTGCTGTAGCTGTGTCTGTGTCTGTCTGTGCTGTAGCTGTGTTTGTGTCTGTGCTGTAGCTGTGTCTGTGCTGTAGCTGTGTCTCTGCTGTAGCTGTGTCTCTGCTGTAGCTGTGTCTCTGCTGTAGCTGTGTCTGTAGCTGTGTCTGTGCTGTAGCTGTGTCTGTGCTGTAGCTGTGTTTGTGTCTGTGTCTCTGCTGTAGCTGTGTCTGTGCTGTAGCTGTGTCTGTGTTGTAGCTGTGTCTGTAGCTGTGCTGTAGCTGTGTCTGTAGCTGTGTCTGTGTTGTGTCTGTGCTGTAGCTGTGTCTGTGTCCGTGCTGTAGCTGTGTCTGTGTCCGTGCTGTAGCTGTGTCTGTGCTGTAGCTGTGTCTGTGTCTCTGCTGTAGCTGTGTCTCTGCTGTAGCTGTGTCTGTGCTGTAGGTGTGTCTGCGTCCGTGCTGTAGCAGCGTCCGTGCTGTAGGTGTGTCTGCGTCCGTGCTGTAGCAGCGTCCGTGCTGTAGCTGCGTCTGTGCTGTAGCTGCGTCTGTGCTGTAGCTGCGTCTGTGTTCGTGCTGTAGCTGTGTGTGTGCTGTAGGTGTGTCTGTGCTGTAGCTGCGTCTTTGTTGTAGCTGCGTCTGTGCTGTAGCTGCGTCTGTGCTGTAGCTGTGTGTGTGTGCTGTAGGTGTGTCTGTGTGTGTCTGTGCTATAGCTGTGTTTGTGTCTGTGCTGTAGCTGTGTCTGTGTTGTAGCTGTGTCTGTAGCTGTGCTGTAGCTGTGTCTGTGCTGTAGCTGTGTCTGTAGCTGTGTATGTGTGTGTCTGTGCTGTAGCTGTGTATGTGTGTGTCTGTGCTGTAGCTGTGTATGTGTGTGTCCGTGCTGTAGCTGTGTCTGTGCTGAAGCTGTGTCTGTGTCTGTCTGTGCTGTAGCTGTGTTTGTGTCTGTGCTGTAGCTGTGTTTGTGTCTGTGCTGTAGCTGTGTCTGTGCTGTAGCTGTGTCTGTAGCTGTGTCTCTGCTGTAGCTGTGTCTGTGCTGTAGCTGTGTCTCTGCTGTAGCTGTGTCTGTGTCTGTGCCTGTGCTGTAGCTGTGTCTGTGCTGTAGCTGTGTCTGTGCTGTAGCTGTGTCTGTGCTGTAGCTGTGTCTGTGTTCGGGCTGTAGCTGTGTTCGGACTGTATCTGTGACTGTGTTGTAGCTGCGTCTGTGCTGTAGCTGCGTCTGTGCTGTAGCTGTGTCTGTGTTCGTGCTGTAGCTGTGTCTGTGTCTCTGCTGTAGCTGTGTCTGTGCTGTGTCTGTGTCTCTGCTGTAGCTGTGTCTGTGCTGTGTCTGTGTCTCTGCTGTAGCTGAGTCTGTGCTGTAGCTGTGTCTCTGCTGTAGCTGTGTCCGTGCTGTAGCTGTGTCTGTGCTGTAGCTGTGTCTGTGCTGTAGCTGTGTCTGTAGCTGTGTCTGTGCTGTAGCTGTGTCTCTGCTGTAGCTGTGTCTCTGCTGTAGCTGTGTCTGTAGCTGTAGCTGTGTCTGTGCTGTAGCTGTGTCTGTGCTGTAGCTGTGTTTGTGTCTGTGTCTCTGCTGTAGCTGTGTCTGTGCTGTAGCTGTGTCTCTGCTGTAGCTGTGTCTGTGTTGTAGCTGTGTCTGTAGCTGTGCTGTAGCTGTGTCTGTAGCTGTGTCTGTGTTGTGTCTGTGCTGTAGCTGTGTCTGTGTCCGTGCTGTAGCTGTGTCTGTGTCCGTGCTGTAGCTGTGTCTGTGCTGTAGCTGTGTCTGTGTCTCTGCTGTAGCTGTGTCTGTGTCTCTGCTGTAGCTGTGTCTCTGCTGTAGCTGTGTCCGTGCTGTAGCTGTGTCCGTGCTGTAGCTGTGTCTGTCTGTGCTGTAGCTGTGTCTGTGCTGTAGCTGTGTCTGTGTCCGTGCTGTCGCTGTGTCTGTGCTGTAGGTGTGTCTGCGTCCGTGCTGTAGCAGCGTCCGTGCTGTAGCTGCGTCCGTGCTGTAGCTGCGTCTGTGCTGTAGCTGCGTCTGTGTTCGTGCTGTAGCTGTGTGTGTGCTGTAGGTGTGTCTGTGCTGTAGCTGCGTCTGTGTTGTAGCTGCGTCTGTGCTGTAGCTGCGTCTGTGTTGTAGCTGCGTCTGTGCTGTAGCTGTGTGTGTGCTGTAGGTGTGTCTGTGCTGTAGCTGTGTCTGTGTGTGTCTGTGCTATAGCTGTGTTTGTGTCTGTGCTGTAGCTGTGTCTGTGTTGTAGCTGTGTCTGTAGCTGTGCTGTAGCTGTGTCTGTGCTGTAGCTGTGTCTGTAGCTGTGTATGTGTGTGTCTGTGCTGTAGCTGTGTATGTGTGTGTCTGTGCTGTAGCTGTGTATGTGTGTGTCCGTGCTGTAGCTGTGTCTGTGCTGTAGCTGTGTCTGTGTCTGTCTGTGCTGTAGCTGTGTTTGTGTCTGTGCTGTAGCTGTGTCTGTGCTGTAGCTGTGTCTCTGCTGTAGCTGTGTCTCTGCTGTAGCTGTGTCTCTGCTGTAGCTGTGTCTGTAGCTGTGTCTGTGCTGTAGCTGTGTCTGTGCTGTAGCTGTGTTTGTGTCTGTGTCTCTGCTGTAGCTGTGTCTGTGCTGTAGCTGTGTCTGTGTTGTAGCTGTGTCTGTAGCTGTGCTGTAGCTGTGTCTGTAGCTGTGTCTGTGTTGTGTCTGTGCTGTAGCTGTGTCTGTGTCCGTGCTGTAGCTGTGTCTGTGTCCGTGCTGTAGCTGTGTCTGTGCTGTAGCTGTGTCTGTGTCTCTGCTGTAGCTGTGTCTCTGCTGTAGCTGTGTCTGTGCTGTAGGTGTGTCTGCGTCCGTGCTGTAGCAGCGTCCGTGCTGTAGGTGTGTCTGCGTCCGTGCTGTAGCAGCGTCCGTGCTGTAGCTGCGTCTGTGCTGTAGCTGCGTCTGTGCTGTAGCTGCGTCTGTGTTCGTGCTGTAGCTGTGTGTGTGCTGTAGGTGTGTCTGTGCTGTAGCTGCGTCTTTGTTGTAGCTGCGTCTGTGCTGTAGCTGCGTCTGTGCTGTAGCTGTGTGTGTGCTGTAGGTGTGTCTGTGTGTGTCTGTGCTATAGCTGTGTTTGTGTCTGTGCTGTAGCTGTGTCTGTGTTGTAGCTGTGTCTGTAGCTGTGCTGTAGCTGTGTCTGTGCTGTAGCTGTGTCTGTAGCTGTGTATGTGTGTGTCTGTGCTGTAGCTGTGTATGTGTGTGTCTGTGCTGTAGCTGTGTATGTGTGTGTCCGTGCTGTAGCTGTGTCTGTGCTGTAGCTGTGTCTGTGTCTGTCTGTGCTGTAGCTGTGTTTGTGTCTGTGCTGTAGCTGTGTTTGTGTCTGTGCTGTAGCTGTGTCTGTGCTGTAGCTGTGTCTGTGCTGTAGCTGTGTCTGTAGCTGTGTCTCTGCTGTAGCTGTGTCTGTGCTGTAGCTGTGTCTCTGCTGTAGCTGTGTCTGTGTCTGTGCCTGTGCTGTAGCTGTGTCTGTGCTGTAGCTGTGTCTGTGCTGTAGCTGTGTCTGTGCTGTAGCTGTGTCTGTGTTCGGGCTGTAGCTGTGTTCGGACTGTATCTGTGACTGTGTTGTAGCTGCGTCTGTGCTGTAGCTGCGTCTGTGCTGTAGCTGTGTCTGTGTTCGTGCTGTAGCTGTGTCTGTGTCTCTGCTGTAGCTGTGTCTGTGCTGTGTCTGTGTCTCTGCTGTAGCTGTGTCTGTGCTGTGTCTGTGTCTCTGCTGTAGCTGAGTCTGTGCTGTAGCTGTGTCTCTGCTGTAGCTGTGTCCGTGCTGTAGCTGTGTCTGTGCTGTAGCTGTGTCTGTGCTGTAGCTGTGTCTGTAGCTGTGTCTGTGCTGTAGCTGTGTCTCTGCTGTAGCTGTGTCTCTGCTGTAGCTGTGTCTGTAGCTGTAGCTGTGTCTGTGCTGTAGCTGTGTCTGTGCTGTAGCTGTGTTTGTGTCTGTGTCTCTGCTGTAGCTGTGTCTGTGCTGTAGCTGTGTCTCTGCTGTAGCTGTGTCTGTGTTGTAGCTGTGTCTGTAGCTGTGCTGTAGCTGTGTCTGTAGCTGTGTCTGTGTTGTGTCTGTGCTGTAGCTGTGTCTGTGTCCGTGCTGTAGCTGTGTCTGTGTCCGTGCTGTAGCTGTGTCTGTGCTGTAGCTGTGTCTGTGTCTCTGCTGTAGCTGTGTCTGTGTCTCTGCTGTAGCTGTGTCTCTGCTGTAGCTGTGTCCGTGCTGTAGCTGTGTCCGTGCTGTAGCTGTGTCTGTCTGTGCTGTAGCTGTGTCTGTGCTGTAGCTGTGTCTGTGTCCCGTGCTGTCGCTGTGTCTGTGCTGTAGGTGTGTCTGCGTCCGTGCTGTAGCAGCGTCCGTGCTGTAGCTGCGTCCGTGCTGTAGCTGCGTCTGTGCTGTAGCTGCGTCTGTGTTCGTGCTGTAGCTGTGTGTGTGCTGTAGGTGTGTCTGTGCTGTAGCTGCGTCTGTGTTGTAGCTGCGTCTGTGCTGTAGCTGCGTCTGTGTTGTAGCTGCGTCTGTGCTGTAGCTGTGTGTGTGCTGTAGGTGTGTCTGTGCTGTAGCTGTGTCTGTGTGTGTCTGTGCTATAGCTGTGTTTGTGTCTGTGCTGTAGCTGTGTCTGTGTTGTAGCTGTGTCTGTAGCTGTGCTGTAGCTGTGTCTGTGCTGTAGCTGTGTCTGTAGCTGTGTATGTGTGTGTCTGTGCTGTAGCTGTGTATGTGTGTGTCTGTGCTGTAGCTGTGTATGTGTGTGTCCGTGCTGTAGCTGTGTCTGTGCTGTAGCTGTGTCTGTGTCTGTCTGTGCTGTAGCTGTGTTTGTGTCTGTGCTGTAGCTGTGTCTGTGCTGTAGCTGTGTCTCTGCTGTAGCTGTGTCTCTGCTGTAGCTGTGTCTCTGCTGTAGCTGTGTCTGTAGCTGTGTCTGTGCTGTAGCTGTGTCTGTGCTGTAGCTGTGTTTGTGTCTGTGTCTCTGCTGTAGCTGTGTCTGTGCTGTAGCTGTGTCTGTGTTGTAGCTGTGTCTGTAGCTGTGCTGTAGCTGTGTCTGTAGCTGTGTCTGTGTTGTGTCTGTGCTGTAGCTGTGTCTGTGTCCGTGCTGTAGCTGTGTCTGTGTCCGTGCTGTAGCTGTGTCTGTGCTGTAGCTGTGTCTGTGTCTCTGCTGTAGCTGTGTCTCTGCTGTAGCTGTGTCTGTGCTGTAGGTGTGTCTGCGTCCGTGCTGTAGCAGCGTCCGTGCTGTAGGTGTGTCTGCGTCCGTGCTGTAGCAGCGTCCGTGCTGTAGCTGCGTCTGTGCTGTAGCTGCGTCTGTGCTGTAGCTGCGTCTGTGTTCGTGCTGTAGCTGTGTGTGTGCTGTAGGTGTGTCTGTGCTGTAGCTGCGTCTTTGTTGTAGCTGCGTCTGTGCTGTAGCTGCGTCTGTGCTGTAGCTGTGTGTGTGCTGTAGGTGTGTCTGTGTGTGTCTGTGCTATAGCTGTGTTTGTGTCTGTGCTGTAGCTGTGTCTGTGTTGTAGCTGTGTCTGTAGCTGTGCTGTAGCTGTGTCTGTGCTGTAGCTGTGTCTGTAGCTGTGTATGTGTGTGTCTGTGCTGTAGCTGTGTATGTGTGTGTCTGTGCTGTAGCTGTGTATGTGTGTGTCCGTGCTGTAGCTGTGTCTGTGCTGTAGCTGTGTCTGTGTCTGTCTGTGCTGTAGCTGTGTTTGTGTCTGTGCTGTAGCTGTGTTTGTGTCTGTGCTGTAGCTGTGTCTGTGCTGTAGCTGTGTCTGTGCTGTAGCTGTGTCTGTAGCTGTGTCTCTGCTGTAGCTGTGTCTGTGCTGTAGCTGTGTCTCTGCTGTAGCTGTGTCTGTGTCTGTGCCTGTGCTGTAGCTGTGTCTGTGCTGTAGCTGTGTCTGTGCTGTAGCTGTGTCTGTGTTCGGGCTGTAGCTGTGTTCGGACTGTATCTGTGACTGTGTTGTAGCTGCGTCTGTGCTGTAGCTGCGTCTGTGCTGTAGCTGTGTCTGTGTTCGTGCTGTAGCTGTGTCTGTGTCTCTGCTGTAGCTGTGTCTGTGCTGTGTCTGTGTCTCTGCTGTAGCTGTGTCTGTGCTGTGTCTGTGTCTCTGCTGTAGCTGTGTCTGTGCTGTAGCTGTGTCTCTGCTGTAGCTGTGTCCGTGCTGTAGCTGTGTCTGTGCTGTAGCTGTGTCTGTGTTCGTGCTGTAGCTGTGTCTGTGTCTCTGCTGTAGCTGTGTCTCTGCTGTAGCTGTGTCTCTGCTGTAGCTGTGTCTGTGCTGTAGCTGTGTCCGTGCTGTAGCTGTGTCTGTCTGTGCTGTAGCTGTGTCTGTGCTGTAGCTGTGTCTCTGCTGTAGCTGTGTCTCTGCTGTAGCTGTGTCCGTGCTGTAGCTGTGTCTGTGCTGGGTCTGACTGTGCTGTAGCTGTGTCTGTGCTGTGTCTGTGCTGTGTCTGTGCTGTGTCTGTGCTGTGTCTGTGCTGTAGCTGTGTCTGTGTTCGGGCTGTAGCTGTGTTCGGGCTGTAGCTGTGTCTGTGTTGTAGCTGCGTCTGTGCTGTAGCTGCGTCTGTGCTGTAGCTGTGTCTGTGTTCCTGCTGTGTTTGTGTCTGTGCTGTAGCTGTGTCTGTGCTGTAGCTGCGTCTGTGCTGTAGCTGTGTTTGTGTCTGTGCTGTAGCTGTGTCTGTGCTGTAGCTGTGTCTGTGCTGTAGCTGTGCTGTAGCTGTGTCTGTGTCTGTGTGTGTCTGTGCTGTAGCTGTGTCTGTGTTGTAGCTGTGTCTGTAGCTGTGTCTGTGCTGTAGCTGTGTTTGTGTCTGTGTCTGTGTGTGTCTGTGCTGTAGCTGTGTCTGTGTTGTAGCTGTGTCTGTAGCTGTGTCTGTGCTGTAGCTGTGTTTGTGTCTGTGTCTGTGCCTGTGCTGTAGCTGTGTTTGTGTCTGTGCTGTAGCTGTGTCTGTGCGGTAGCTGTGTCTGTAGCTGTGTCTGTGTCTCTGCTGTAGCTGTGTCTGTGCTGTAGCTGTGTCTGTGCTGTAGCTGTGTCTGTGTCTCTGCTGTAGCTGTGTCTGTGCTGTAGCTGTGTCTGTGTCTCTGCTGTAGCTGTGTCTGTGCTGTAGCTGTGTCTGTGTCTGTGCTGTAGCTGTGTCTGTGCTGTAGCTGTGTCTCTGCTGTAGCTGTGTCTCTGCTGTAGCTGTGTCTCTGCTGTAGCTGTGTCTGTGTCCGTGTCCGTGCTGTAGCTGTGTCTGTGTCTGTGCTGAAGCTGTGTCTGTGCTGTAGCTGTGTCTGTCTGTGCTGTAGCTGTGTCTGTGCTTGTGTCTGTGCTGTGGCTGTGTCTGTGCTGTAGCTGTGTCTGTGCTGTAGCTGTACTGTGTCTGTGTCTGTAGCTGTGTCTGTGTCTCTGCTGTAGCTGTGTCTGTGCTGTGTCTGTGTCTCTGCTGTAGCTGTGTCTGTGCTGTAGCTGTGTCTGTGCTGTAGCTGTGTCTGTGCTGTAGCTGTGTCTGTGCTGTGTCTGTGTCTCTGCTGTAGCTGTGTCCGTGCTGTAGCTGTGTCCGTGCTGTAGCTGTGTCTGTGTCTGTGCTGTAGCTGTGTCCTGTAGCTGTGTCTGTCTGTACTGTAGCTGTGTCTGTCTGTGCTGTAGCTGTGTCTCTGCTGTAGCTGTGTCTCTGCTGTAGCTGTGTCTCTGCTGTAGCTGTGTCTGTGTCCGTGTCCGTGCTGAAGCTGTGTCCGTGCTGTAGCTGTGTCTGTGCTGTAGCTGTGTCTGTGTCTGTCTGTGCTGTAGCTGTGTCTGTCTGTGCTGTAGCTGTGTCTGTGCTGTGTCTGTGCTGTGGCTATGTTTGTGTCTGTGTCTGTGCTGTAGCTGTGTCTGTAGCTGTGTCTGTGTCTCTGCTGTAGCTGTGTCTGTGCTGTGTCTGTGTCTCTGCTGTAGCTGTGTCTCTGCTGTAGCTGTGTCCGTGCTGTAGCTGTAGCTGTCTGTGCTGTAGCTGTGTCTGTCTGTGCTGTAGCTGTGTCTGTGCTGTAGCTGTGTCCGTGCTGTAGCTGTGTCCGTGCTGTAGCTGTGTCTGTGTGTGTCTGTGCTGTAGCTGTGTCTGTGTTGTAGCTGCGTCTGTGCTGTAGGTGTGTCTGTGCTGTAGCTGTGTCTGTGTGTGTCTGTGCTGTAGCTGTGTTTGTGTCTGTAGCTGTGCTGTAGCTGTGTCTGTAGCTGTGTCTGTGCTGTAGCTGTGTCTGTGTTGTAGCTGTGTCTGTAGCTGTGTCTGTGTCTGTGCTGTAGCTGTGTATGTGTGTGTCTGTGCTGTAGCTGTGTATGTGTGTGTCTGTAGCTGTAGCTGTGTCTGTCTGTGCTGTAGCTGTGTCTGTCTGTAGCTGTGTTTGTGTCTGTGCTGTAGCTGTGTCTGTGCTGTAGCTGTGTCTGTCTGTGCTGTAGCTGTGTCTGTGCTGTAGCTGTGTCTGTCTGTGCTGTAGCTGTGTCTGTGTCCGTGCTGTCGCTGTGTCCGCGTCCGTGCTGTAGCTGCGTCCGTGCTGTAGCTGTGTCTGTGTTCGTGCTGTAGCTGTGTCTGTGTTCGTGCTGTAGCTGTGTCTGTGCTGTAGCTGCGTCTGTGCTGTAGCTGCGTCTGTGCTGTAGCTGTGTCTGTGTGTGTGTCTGTGCTGTAGCTGTGTTTGTGTCTGTGCTGTAGCTGTGTCTGTGCTGTAGCTGTGTCTGTGTTGTAGCTGCGTCTGTGCTGTAGCTGCGTCTGTGCTGTAGCTGTGTCTGTGTCTGTGCTGTAGCTGTGTTTGTGCTGTAGCTGTGTTTGTGTCTGTGTCTGTGCTGTAGCTGTGTCTGTGCTGTAGCTGTGTCTCTGCTGTAGCTGTGTCTGTAGCTGTGTCCGTGCTGTAGCTGTAGCTGTGTCTGTGTCCGTGCTGTAGCTGTGTCTGTGCTGTAGTTGTGTCTGTGCTGTGTCTGTGTCTGTGCTGTAGCTGTGTCTGTGTCCGTGCTGTCGCTGTGTCCGCGTCCGTGCTGTAGCTGCGTCCGTGCTGTAGCTGTGTCTGTGTGTGTGCTGTAGGTGTGTGTGTGCTGTAGGTGTGTCTGTGCTGTAGCTGTGTCTGTGTTGTAGCTGCGTCTGTGCTGTAGCTGCGTCTGTGCTGTAGCTGTGTCTGTGTGTGTGTCTGTGCTGTAGCTGTGTTTGTGTCTGTGCTGTAGCTGTGTCTGTGCTGTAGCTGTGTCTGTAGCTGTGTCTGTGTTGTAGCTGTGTCTGTAGCTGTGTCTGTGCTGTAGCTGTGTCTGTGTCTGTGCTGTAGCTGTGTTTGTGCTGTAGCTGTGTTTGTGTCTGTGTCTGTGTCTGTGCTGTAGCTGTGTCTGTGCTGTAGCTGTGTCTGTGTACGTGCTGTCGCTGTGTCTGTGTTGTAGCTGTAGCTGCGTCCGTGCTGTAGCTGCGTCCGTGCTGTAGCTGTGTCTGTGTGTGTGCTGTAGGTGTGTGTGTGCTGTGTCTGTGCTGTAGCTGCGTCTGTGCTGTAGCTGTGTCTGTGTGTGTGTCTGTGCTGTAGCTGTGTTTGTGTCTGTGCTGTAGCTGTGTCTGTAGCTGTGCTGTAGCTGTGTCTGTAGCTGTGTCTGTAGCTGTGTCTGTGCTGTAGCTGTGTTTGTGTCTGTGTCTGTGCTGTAGCTGTGTTTGTGTCTGTGCTGTAGCTGTGTCTGTAGCTGTGTCTGTGTCTCTGCTGTAGCTGTGTCTGTGCTGTAGCTGTGTCTCTGCTGTAGCTGTGTCCGTGCTGTAGCTGTGTCTGTGTCTGTGCTGTAGCTGTGTCTGTGTCCGTGCTGTAGCTGTGTCTGTGCTGTAGTTGTGTCTGTGCTGTTGCTGTGTCTGTGCTGTAGCTGTGTCTGTGTCCGTGCTGTCGCTGTGTCCGCGTCCGTGCTGTAGCTGCGTCTGTGATGTAGCTGTGTCTGTGTTCGTGCTGTAGCTGTGTGTGTGCTGTAGGTGTGTCTGTGCTGTAGCTGCGTCTGTGCTGTAGCTGCGTCTGTGCTGTAGCTGTGTCTGTGTGTGTGTCTGTGCTGTAGCTGTGTTTGTGTCTGTGCTGTAGCTGTGTCTGTGTTGTAGCTGTGTCTGTAGCTGTGCTGTAGCTGTGTCTGTAGCTGTGTCTGTGTTGTAGCTGTGTCTGTAGCTGTGTCTGTGTGTGTCTGTGCTGTAGCTGTGTCTGTGCTGTAGCTGTGTTTGTGTCTGTGCTGTAGCTGTGTCTGTGCTGTAGCTGTGTTTGTGTCTGTGTCTGTGCTGTAGCTGTGTTTGTGTCTGTGCTGTAGCTGTGTCTGTAGCTGTGTCTGTGTCTCTGCTGTAGCTGTGTCTGTGCTGTAGCTGCGTCTCTGCTGTAGCTGTGTCCGTGCTGTAGCTGTGTCTGTGCTGTAGCTGTGTCTGTGTTCGTGCTGTAGCTGTGTCTGTAGCTGTGTATGTGTCTCTGCTGTAGCTGTGTCTGTGCTGTAGCTGTGTCCGTGCTGTACCTGTGCTGTAGCTGTGTTTGTGTCTGTGCTGTAGCTGTGTCTGTGCTGTATCTGTGTCTCTGCTGTAGCTGTGTCCGTGCTGTAGCTGTGTCCGTGCTGTACCTGTGCTGTAGCTGTGTTTGTGTCTGTGCTGTAGCTGTGTCTGTAGCTGTGTCTGTGTCTCTGCTGTAGCTGTGTCTGTGCTGTGGCTGTGTCTCTGCTGTAGCTGTGTCTGTAGCTGTGTCCGTGCTGTAGCTGTGTGTGTCTGTGCTGTAGCTGTGTGTGTCTGTGCTGTAGCTGTGTCTGTGTCCGTGCTGTAGCTGTGTGTGTCTGTGCTGTAGCTGTGTCCGTGCTGTAGCTGTGTCCGTGCTGTAGCTGTGTCTGTGCTGTAGCTGTGTCTGTGCTGTGTCTGTAGCCGTGTCTGTGCTGTGTCTGTAGCTGTGTCTGTGCTGTAGCTGTGTCTGTGCTGTGTCTGTAGCCGTGTACCTTTGTCGTCGTCCTCGTTCTTCAGGTCTGTGGTGAAGGCCACAAGGTTCCTGCAGGACCAGGAGCAGACCAGAGGGATGGAGGGACAGTGAGTGCTCTTAGGACGTTTCTCCCACTCACACACGTATGCCAGTTCCATGATTTTACCACAGAAGAAGAATCAGCTTGAGGCCTGGAGGTGTTCAAACCGGAAGTGACGTCTAAAGATTGCAGATTAAACAGCATAAATGTATGTAAAGTGTAAATAATGATAATATTGAAACATATTGAGTACTTTTACTGCAGTAAAATGTTTGTTTGTAATGAATGAAGTATATTCCAACCTCCTGTTGCTATGGTTACTCCTCCTCCCTCAGTGGCTGCAGCTTCTAACAGCTCCTGTGAGAATACAGTAAACAGTCAACAGTAAACAGTAATACAGTAAACAGTAAACAGTAAACAGTAATACAGTAAACAGTAATACAGTAAACAGTCAACAGTAAACAGTAATACAGTAAACAGTAATACAGTAAACAGTAATACAGTAAACAGTCAACAGTAAACAGTAAACAGTCAACAGTAATACAGTAATACAGTAAACAGTAATACAGTAAACAGTAATACAGTAAACAGTCAACAGTAATACAGTAATACAGTAAACAGTCAACAGTAATACAGTAATACAGTAAACAGTCAACAGTAATACAGTAATACAGTAAACAGTAAACAGTAATACAGTAAACAGTAAACAGTAATACAGTAAACAGTAAACAGTAATACAGTAAACAGTAAACAGTCAACAGTAAACAGTAAACAGTAATACAGTAAACAGTAAACAGTAATACAGTAAACAGTAAACAGTAATACAGTAAACAGTAAACAGTCAACAGTAAACAGTCAACAGGGAGCAGTAATACAGTAAACAGTAGTTAATACAGTCAACAGTAAACAGTAAACAGTAGTTAATACAGTCAACAGGGAGCAGTAATACAGTAAACAGTAGTTAATACAGTCAACAGGGAGCAGTTAGCTGTATTTTATTATGTTAATAAGTTAGTAAACCTTTGAAATGCATTACTGTCAGTTAGCCGCTAGCTAACGTTAGCTTACCTAGCTTCGCTTTCAGCTCGTGACGCAGATTTAAAATAAAATAAATCCGCTTTGTTGACAAATGATGAACTTTAACCCTTTAAAATAAAAGACATAAAATAAATCAGTGTCTGTTGAGTAGAATAATACATTTAACGGTTAGTATGTTAGCTGCCTGGCTAACAAACAAACCGTTCATTCAGTAAGAACACATCAGGACCCCGCAGCGCATAGGCCTGTCTCTACATGTGCCTGTGCCTGTAAAATAATAAAATACAACTGTAAAAGCTCTGATCAAACGTTCAGTCTCCGTCTGATTTGTTGTATAAAGTTTTCTAACATGTTTTAATAATGTGTACAGTATTTATGTCAACTCTCTTACACTGTAGTTTAGTTTATCTGACTGGCGCCGCTGGACAGCCTCTACTGCACAGGTACCATACCAACCTGAGCAGAGTGTTTGAGGTTCAACAGTAGGAGCCACTCACAGAGATATTATTATATATATATATAAAAGCACACAGAGATATTATTATATATATATATAAAAGCACACAGAGATATTATTATATATATATATAAAAGCACACAGAGATATTATTATATATATATATAAAAGCACACAGAGATATTATTATATATATATATATAAAAGCACACAGAGATATTATTATATATATATATAAAAGCACACAGAGATATTATTATATATATATATAAAAGCACACAGAGATATTATTATATATATATATAAAAGCACACAGAGATATTATTATATATATATATATAAAAGCACACAGAGATATTATTATATATATATATATATAAAAAGCACACAGAGATATTATTATATATATATATAAAAAGCACACAGAGATATTATTATATATATATATATAAAAGCACACAGAGATATTATTATATATATATATAAAAGCACACAGAGATATTATTATATAACGTTATATATATAAAAGCACACAGAGATATTATTATATAACGTTATATATATAAAAGCACACAGAGATATTATTATATAACGTTATATATATAAAAGCACACAGAGATATTATTATATATATATATAAAAGCACACAGAGATATTATTATATATATATATAAAAGCACACAGAGATATTATTATATATATATATATAAAAGCACACAGAGATATTATTATATATATATATAAAAGCACACAGAGATATTATTATATATATATATAAAAGCACACAGAGATATTATTATATAACGTTATATATATAAAAGCTCACAGAGATATTATTATATATATATATAAAAGCACACAGAGATATTATTATATATATATATAAAAGCACACAGAGATATTATTATATATATATATAAAAGCACACAGAGATATTATTATATATATATATAGATATTATCTGATAACCTCAATAAAGATCATCTTTATGTGAAGATACAGTAGAAGCACTATATATATATATAAAACAAACATTCTGAGCTGATGATGGATTTTAAAACATATTGTGGAAAATACATTTTACTTTATGAACATAATTAGGGACCGAGCCAGTATGAACTGGAAGGTCTCTATTGTTTTTCCTTCGTTTATTATTATTATTATTATTATTTTTAGGCCACTTTAACTGCGATTTTGAGCCTTGCGCATTTACACACTCTCAATTTTATTTGGCAGATTTGTGAAGCCTCATTTAACTTAGAGATTCTATCGTCACATGCGGATCAGCCAGTAGGTAGGACTCTAGGTGGCGCTGTTTCGGCCGATTTTGAAAGGCTAATAACTCCCGCATAGTTTGTCTCACATTCAAAAACCTTATATCCACGCGTTCGGTGAATGGGGCTGAACCTCCCCATATAGGCCACGCCCACTTCCGCCTAAATTTTTTTTTTTCTAGAGCGCAAAATGTCCATAAATCACTTTTTCGTGTTCCTCCTACACACTTTGTCCGATGCGCACGAAACTTTGCACGTTTCATCTGTGGACCGTCCTGACAACAAAAGTAATTTGAAGAATTTTGATATTATAAAACATAAGGAAGTTATAAAATTAGCACTTCCTGTTGATTTTTCGTCAAAAAAGGAAGTGGGGTATTTCTCCACGTTGGTATGTCCGATTTACACCACCCTTGGGTCCATAGTTCCCCATGTCTTCCTTAAGCATCGTGCACAATTTCAGGTCATCACCACAAGGTGGCGCTCTTTAAAATGAAGGAGTTTATAGCTCTACAACGGTATGTGTGATTAAGATGAAACTTTGTATGCTGCTTCCCCATGGCTCCCTGAGGCTCACCTAAAAAAGGAAAAAAATCACGCCACTAGGTGGCACTCTGGTGGCAGGGTAAATCACTGTGCGGACACCGTAATAGTTATGAATATGAAAGTTATTGGGCACGTGTAGAGTGCTGCCTGAAGCTCACATACCAAAAATCGTGTTTCTCGTGCTTGTAGCGCCCCCCTACAGGATAAAAATAAATCAGCCCCGGCGCCACGTTTCACCGATATGTACGAAACTCAATAGGCATGTATAATGTGCCGGGGCGTACAAAAAAGCCTCTTGGACCCATACTTCAAATCCCACAGGAAGTCGGCTATTTTCGTTGAAAATTTGCACTTTTGGCAGCCATTTTGTGGTCATTTTGACCTTTTGGGCTTCTTTGTGAACTAACTGCTCCTAGGGAATTTATCGGATCTGCTTAAAAATTGGTCAGTACAGTTAAAACATGCTGCTGAATGAACGCATTTCATTTTGTGACTGTACGTTGAAGGGCGTGTCCGTGGCCTGCCGTCAAAGTTGGCCATTTAGAACTAATGTCACACTGTGATGTCATTTTTGCATTTCAGGGCTTCTATTTGAATGATGCCCTCCTACAGCTTCTATTGGATCTTCTTCAAAATTGGGCAGTCCAGTCACAACGTGGTGCTGAATGAACGCATTATATTTTGTGACTGTACGTTGAAGGGTGTGTCCGTGGCGTGCCCTCAAAGTTGGCCATTTAGAACAAATGTCACACTGTGATGTCATTTTGGCCTTTCAGGGCTTCTATATGAATGATCTCCTCCTACACGTTTCAAAGGATCTTCTTCAAAATTGGGCAGTACCGTCACAACATGCTGCTGAATGAACGCATTTCATTTTGTGACTGTACGTTGAAGGGCGTGTCCGTGGCGTGCCCTCAAAGGTGGCCATTTTGAAGCCCGTGGTCCTGTATTTGAACAAACAAAGTCCTTGAGACTTTATCAGATCTGCTTCAAAACTTGACAGGACTCTTGAATAATCTTGCTGATTACAAGTTGTGCTATTTATGACTGTACGTTGAAGGGCGTGTCCCAGGTGTCTCGTCAAAGTTGGACATTTTGAATTCTGTGGTCTTTTTTTTTCAAAGTGATGAAACACAAACACCCCTCCACTCCCACTAGCCACATCTACAAACCATATTTCCTAGGGAGTATTGTTCGTGGAGCATAGTGGGAAACCGCTGGAAGTCACTTATTAAATTGCAAGATAAATAGGGGACTTATCAAATCCACTTCAAAATTGGACAGTCTTATAAAAACAAAGTGTACATGAAGAATTGAGCTATTTGTGACTGTACGTCAAACTGCGTGCCACTGACCCCTTGTCGAATTCAGACCATTTTCCATTAAACGGTACTCATAACTTCAGTGTGCAATGTCCAATTTCCAATAAACTTCATATATTCTGTAACAGTCTCGCCATGAACGCGTCCTCATGACATCAGCCTACGTATTACTGTCCCGCCATGAACTTGTCTACGTGACAAGATTCAGATAAAGTGAAAGCACAGCATACTGGCAACAGGAAGGAAGCGCTGCGTGGCGATACGGAGCTGATTTGGAGCAGTTTTACGTGACGTATTCGCGTTGCCGTCCACGCTTGTTACGACGGCACGTGGCGTGGCCTCGGCGAACCCCGACCGCACGTGACGCGTTTGCGGCGTGCCCCGACGAGCGCCGGGTGCGAGGTCCCGCCCAACGCTGCTTGCAGCTTTAATTTCTTATTAATATTAAACTGTGTAGTTTTGTACTAACATGCACTCCTGTTATTCAGCCTCATCGATATAGTTTATTATTTATTTTACCTTTATTTTAGGTATAAAGGGGGTAGACAAAATAACACAAACACTTAGTTGGGACCAGGAAGCAGAGCTGCTGTCTTACACACTTCTCTGCTCTTTCTTTAGAACAGTCACCCAACCAAAACCCCATAGAGACTGTGTCTGTCCCCCAACCACCTAAATTATTTAAAGAAATAAAAACAAGAGGAGTTCAACATAAAAATCTAATAAAAATTAAAACCAGCTCCTCAGTAGCACAAAATAAGAGAATGAAATGTGGGCTGTTAAATATCAGGTCTCTGTCCTCTAAAGCTGTTTTAGTGAATGAATTAATATCAGATTACGATATTGATTTACTTTGTCTTACTGAGACCTGGTTGTCCCACGAGGAGTATGTTAGCCTAAATGAATCCACCCCCCCAGTCATATTAATACTCACATTCCTCGAGGCACTGGCCGAGGAGGTGGAGTAGCAGCCATATATGATTCGAGCGTTTTAATGGACCCTAAACCTAAACTACATTA
Source organism: Dicentrarchus labrax (assembly GCF_905237075.1). Classification (NCBI taxonomy): domain Eukaryota; kingdom Metazoa; phylum Chordata; class Actinopteri; family Moronidae; genus Dicentrarchus; species Dicentrarchus labrax. Next base: position 27,419 of record NW_026136927.1, on the reverse strand, counting down.
TAATTCATTCGAAAGCCTTGTTCTTAGTCTTTCTCACCCAAACTGGAAAACACTGCAGCCAGTTCTATTTGTTATAGTGTACTGCGCTCCTGGACCGTACTCTGATTTTATATCTGAATTCTCAGAGTTTCTATCAAGTTTAGTCCTTAAATCAGATAAAGTAATTATTGTACGTGATTTTAATATTCATGTCGATGTTGACAATGACAGCCTTAGTAACGCATTTATATCATTAATAGACTCAATTGGCTTCTGTCAGAGTGTAAATAAACCAACTCATTGTTTTAATCACACTCTTGACCTTTTTCTTTCATATTGCATTGGTACTGAACATTTAATAGTCATCCCACATAATTGTTTTCTATCTGACCATTATTTAATAACTTTTGAATTCATACTATTAGATTATAAGCCATTAGGCAAAACGTCCTACAGCAGATGTCTATCTGACAGTGCTGTAGCCAAATTTAAGGAGGAGATTCCATCAGTGTTTAATTCAATGCCATGTCTGAATATAACAGAGTCCTATAATAACTTTAGTCCCTCTGAAATTGATAATCTTGTCGATAGTGCTACAGGCTCACTACGATCAACATTAGACTCCTACAAAAAGGAAATTATTAAAACATAGGAGACTAGCACCTTGGTATAACCACCAAACCCGCCAGTTAAAACAAATAGCTAGAAAATCTGAAAGGAAATGGCGCTCTTCCAAATTATCAGAATATCGCTCAAATTGGCAAGATAATCTTAAGACTTATAGAAAGGCCCTCCGTAATGCCAGAGGAGCCTATTACTCAGCACTAATAGAAGAAAATAAGAATAACCCTAGGTTCCTCTTCAGCACTGTAGCCAGGCTGACAGAGAGTCACAGCTCTATTGAGCCACATATCCCCATAAACTTAAGTAGCAATGACTTCATGAGCTTCTTCTATAATAAAATTATTACTATTAGAGAAAAAATTAATCACCAACTGCCATCAACAGTTATCAGTGGCTCTCCAAGTTCAGGGACTTCTGTCAATGTAAACTTAGATATATATTTAGACTGTTTTTCTGCTATCGATCTTCATCAGTTAACTTCAATCATTTCTTCATCGAAGCCATCAACCTGTCTGTTAGACCCGATCCCAACTAGGCTGCTTAAAGAAGTTGTTCCCTTAATTGGCACTTCTTTACTGGATATGATTAATCTTTCTTTATTATCAGGATATGTACCACAGTCCTTTAAAGTAGCTGTAATTAAACCCCTTCTTAAAAAGCCCACTCTTGACCCAGGGGTTTTAGCCAACTATAGACCGATTTCTAACCTCCCCTTCCTCTCTAAGATTCTGGAGAAGGTAGTCGCCAAAGAGTTGTGTGACTTTCTACATAACAATAGTTTATTTGAGGATTTTCAGTCAGGATTTAGAGTTCATCATAGCACAGAGACAGCTCTGGTTAAAGTTAATAATGACCTTCTGATTGCTTCTGACAATGGACTTGTCTCTGTACTTGTATTATTAGATCTTAGTGCTGCATTTGACACCATTGACCATAATATTCTTTTGGGGAGACGTGAGCATCAAATTGGCATTAAAGGAACCGCACTAAGCTGGTTTAAGTCATATTTATCAGATCGCTCGCAGTTTGTACATGTTAATGATGAATCTTCAATAAATACTACAGTTAGTCATGGAGTTCCACAAGGTTCTGTACTTGGACCAATACTATTTACTTTATATATGCTCCCTTTAGGCAACATTATTAGGAATCACTCCATTAACTTTCACTGTTATGCAGATGATACACAGTTATATCTATCAATCAAACCCAATGAAATTAATCACTTATCTAAATTACAAACATGTCTTAAGGACATAAAATCCTGGATGAGCTGCAATTTTCTGATGTTAAACTCAGAAAAAACGAAATTCTTGTTCTTGGCCCCAAAAACCTTAGAGACTCATTGTCTAAAGATATAGTCACTCTAGATGGCATTAACTTGGCCTCTAGCACCACTGTCAGGAATCTTGGAGTTATCTTTGATCAGGATTTGTCATTTAACTCCCACATAAAGCAGACCTCTAGGACCGCCTTCTTTCATTTACGTAATATTAGAAAAATTAGACACATCCTATCACAGACAGATGCAGAAAAACTAATCCATGCATTTGTTACTTCAAGGCTGGATTACTGCAACTCTTTATTATCAGGTTGCCCCAATAAGTCCATTAAAAACGCTCCAATTAATTCAGAACGCTGCAGCACGAGTACTGACAGGAACTAGAAAAAGAGATCACATCTCTCCTGTACTAGCTTCTCTGCACTGGCTCCCTGTAAAATGTAGAATAGAATTTAAAATCCTCCTCCTCACCTATAAAGCTCTTCATGGTCAGGCCCCTTCATATCTTAAAGAGCTCATAGTACCCTATTACCCCTCTAGAACACTACGTTCTCTGAATGCTGGGCTACTTGTGGTTCCTATAGTCTCTAAAAAGTAGAACAGGAGCCAGAGCCTTCAGTTACCAAGCTCCTCTCCTGTGGAACCAGCTTCCAGTTGTGGTTCGGGAGGCAGACACCCTCACCACATTCAAGAGTAGGCTTAAGACATTCCTCTTTGATAAAGCTTATAGTTAGGGCTGGATCAGGTGAGTCCTGAACCATCCCTTAGTTATGCTGCTATAGGCCTAGACTATCGGGGGATTTCCCATGGTGCACTGAGCTCCTCTCTTCCTCTCTTTCTGCTAGATTGCCATTGCCAATACTGTCTGTTTGTCTCTCTGTCTGTATGTCATGTGTCTATATATGTTTATATACCCATGTGTCTATATATGTTTATATATCTATCCATGTGTCTACATATGTTTATATATCCATGTGTCTATATATGTTTATATATCCATATCTCTATATATGTTTATATATCCATGTGTCTATATATGTTTATATATATATCCATGTGTCTACATATGTTTATATATCCATGTGTCTATATATGTTTATATATCCATGTGTCTATATATGTTTATATATCCATGTGTCTACATATGTTTATATATCCATATGTCTATATATGTTTATATATCCATGTGTCTATATGTTTATATATCTATCCATGTGTCTATATATGTTTATATATCCATGTGTCTATATGTTTATATATCTATCCATGTGTCTACATATGTTTATATATCCATGTGTCTATATATGTTTATATATCCATGTGTCTATATATGTTTATATATCCATGTGTCTATATATGTTTATATATCTGTCCATGTGTCTATATATGTTTATATATATCCATGTGTCTATATATGTTTATATATCTATCCATGTGTCTATATATGTTTATATATCTATATCTCTATATATGTTTATATGTCCATGTGTCTATGTATGTTTATATATCCATGTGTCTACATATGTTTATATATCCATCTGTCTATATATGTTTATATATATATCCATGTGTCTACATATGTTTATATATCCATGTGTCTATATATGTTTATATATCCATGTGTCTATATATGTTTATATATCCATATCTCTATATATGTTTATATGTCCATGTGTCTATATATGTTTATATATCCATGTGTCTACATATGTTTATATATCCATCTGTCTATATATGTTTATATATATATCCATGTGTCTACATATGTTTATATATCCATGTGTCTATATATGTTTATATATCCATGTGTCTATATATGTTTATATATCTGTCCATGTGTCTATATATGTTTATATATATATCCATGTGTCTACATATGTTTATATATCCATGTGTCTATATATGTTTATATATCCATGTGTCTATATATGTTTATATATCTGTCCATGTGTCTATATATGTTTATATATATATATCCATGTGTCTATATATGTTTATATATCTGTCCATGTGTCTATATATGTTTATATATATATCCATGTGTCTACATATGTTTATATATCCATGTGTCTATATATGTTTATATATCCATGTGTCTATATATGTTTATATATCTGTCCATGTGTCTATATATGTTTATATATATATATCCATGTGTCTACATATGTTTATATATCCATGTGTCTATATATGTTTATATATCTGTCCATGTGTCTATATATGTTTATATATCCATGTGTCTACATATGTTTACATATCCATGTGTCTATATATGTTTATATATCCATGTGTCTATATATGTTTATATATCCATGTGTCTACATAATTTTACATATCCATGTGTCTATATATGTTTATATATCCATGTGTCTATATATGTTTATATATCCATGTGTCTACATATGTTTATATATCCATGTGTCTATATATGTTTATATATCCATGTGTCTACATATGTTTATATATCTGTCCATGTGTCTATATATGTTTATATATCCATCTGTCTATATATGTTTATATATATATCCATGTGTCTACATATGTTTATATATCCATGTGTCTACATATGTTTATATATCCATGTGTCTACATATGTTTATATATCCATGTGTCTATATATGTTTATATATCTGTCCATGTGTCTACATATGTTTATATATCCATCTGTCTATATATGTTTATATATATATCCATGTGTCTACATATGTTTATATATCCATGTGTCTATATATGTTTATATATCTGTCCATGTGTCTACATATGTTTATATATCCATCTGTCTATATATGTTTATATATATATCCATGTGTCTACATATGTTTATATATCCATGTGTCTATATATGTTTATATATCCATGTGTCTATATATGTTTATATATCCATGTGTCTATATATGTTTATATATCTGTCCATGTGTCTATATATGTTTATATATATATCCATGTGTCTACATATGTTTATATATCCATGTGTCTATATATGTTTATATATCCATGTGTCTATATATGTTTATATATCTGTCCATGTGTCTATATATGTTTATATATATATATCCATGTGTCTATATATGTTTATATATCCATGTGTCTATATATGTTTATATATATGTCCATGTGTCTATATATGTTTATATATCCATGTGTCTACATGTGTTTACATATCCATGTGTCTATATATGTTTATATATCCATGTGTCTACATATGTTTACATATCCATGTGTCTATATATGTTTATATATCCATGTGTCTATATATGTTTATATATCCATGTGTCTATATATGTTTATATATCCATCTGTCTATATATGTTTACATATCCATGTGTCTATATATGTTTACATATCCATGTGTCTATATATGTTTATATATCCATGTGTCTATATATGTTTATATATCCATGTGTCTATATATGTTTATATATCCATCTGTCTATATATGTTTACATATCCATGTGTCTATATATGTTTATATATCCATGTGTCTATATATGTTTATATATCCATGTGTCTATATATGTTTATATATCCATGTGTCTATATATGTTTATATATCCATGTGTCTATATATGTTTATATATCTATGTGTCTACATATGTTTACATATCTGTCCATCTTTCTGTCAGGAAGAAGGCACCTGGCAGACAATACTCAAGGTTAATGCGCATGCGCGTTTTCGCTCTGTAGTTCCGTCTGTGAACAGTTGCCGTCAGTCTCAGTTAGCTCCCGTTAGCCTGTGTTAGCCTATGTTAGCCTGTGTTATCTGAAGTGAAGCTTTAAAGAATGAGAGACTTTAGTCTGCAGTGAGTCTGTTGACCAATGAGTCCACACACTGCTGCTAGCTAACACCGCCGCGGCCTCACTAGCTTTATCTGCGAGCTAACAGCGCTGTTTTCCTGCTGTGTAGCTAGCTTTAGCGGCTAGCTTTAGCGGCTAGCTCCTCTGCTGTTGTCTGCCTGTGGAAAGGAGCCCGCTAACAGTGCTAACCAGCTAGGTGCTGCGTCCGTTAGTGTTGTTGTTCTGATGAACACAGCGAGGAGGAAACGTTAGCATGGACACACAGCCGCGGACTCAATAACAGGTAAGACTAAGACAGCTAATCCAAAGCTAATGCTAGCTGTGGCTCCACGAGCACATACATATCAACCGTTAACGAGCTAGCTGGCTAGTTAGCTCGTTAGCTACAGGATGTTTACCTTCAAGTAGGACAGTATTTACCCTGATACTAATACACAGTGTGTGTACTAATACACAGTACTAATACACAGTGTGTGTACTAATACACAGTGTGTGTACTAATACACAGTGTGTGTACTAATACACAGTGTGTGTACTAATACACAGTGTGTGTACTAATACACAGTGTGTGTACTAATACACAGTGTGTGTACTAATACACAGTGTGTGTACTAATACACAGTACTAATACACAGTGTGTGTACTAATACACAGTGTGTGTACTAATACACAGTACTAATACACAGTGTGTGTACTAATACACAGTACTAATACACAGTGTGTGTACTAATACACAGTGTGTGTACTAATACACAGTACTAATACACAGTGTGTGTACTAATACACAGTACTAATACACAGTGTGTGTAGTGTGTGTACTAATACACAGTGTGTGTACTAATACACTGTACTAATACACAGTACTAATACACAGTACTAATACACAGTACTAATACACAGTGTGTGTACTAATACACTGTACTAATACACAGTACTAATACACAGTACTAATACACAGTGTGTGTACTAATACACAGTACTAATACACAGTACTAATACACAGTGTGTGTACTAATACACTGTACTAATACACAGTACTAATACACAGTACTAATACACAGTGTGTGTACTAATACACAGTGTGTGTACTAATACACAGTACTAATACACAGTGTGTGTACTAATACACAGTGTGTGTACTAATACACAGTACTAATACATAGTGTGTGTAGTGTGTGTACTAATACACAGTGTGTGTACTAATACACAGTACTAATACACAGTGTGTGTACTAATACACAGTACTAATACACAGTGTGTGTACTAATACACAGTGTGTGTACTAATACACAGTACTAATACACAGTGTGTGTAGTGTGTGTACTAATACACAGTGTGTGTACTAATACACAGTACTAATACACAGTGTGTGTACTAATACACAGTACTAATACACAGTGTGTGTACTAATACACAGTGTGTGTACTAATACACAGTACTAATACACAGTGTGTGTACTAATACACAGTACTAATACACAGTGTGTGTACTAATACACAGTACTAATACACAGTGGATGTACTAATACACAGTGTGTGTACTAATACACAGTACTAATACACAGTGTATGTACTAATACACAGTATGTGTACTAATACACAGAACTAATACACAGTGTGTGTACTAATACACAGTGTGTGTACTAATACACAGTACTTATACACACTGTGTACTAATACACACTGTGTACTAATACACAGTACTAATACAGTGTATGTATTAATACACAGTACTAATACACAGTGTGTACTAATACACAGTGTATGTACGAATACACACTACTAATACACACTACTAATACACAGTGTATGTACTAATACACTGTGTATGTACTAATACACTGTGTATGTACTAATACACTGTACTAATACACAGTGTGTGTACTAATACACAGTACTAATACACAGTGTGTGTACTAATACACAGTGTATGTACTAATACGCACTACTAATACACAGTGTATGTACTAATACAATTCAATTCAGTTCAATTTTATTTGTATAGCGCCAATTCATAACAGAAGTTATCTCAGGACACTTTTCAAATAGAGCAGGTCTAGACCGAACTCTTTAACATTAATTACAGAGACCCAACAGTACCACCATGAGCAAGACCTTGGAGACAAGGGCAAGGAAACACTGCCTGTTAAAAGGCAGAAACCTAGGACAGATCCTCCGGCTCTAGGTGGGTGGTCGTCTGTCTCGACCAGTTGGGGTGAGAGAGAGAGACAGAGAGACAGAGAGAGAGAGAGAGAGACAGAGAGACAAACAGACAGTATTGGCAATGGCAATCTAGCAGAAAGAGAGGAAGAGAGGAGCTCAGTGCACCATGGGAAATCCCCCGATAGTCTAGGCCTATAGCAGCATAACTAAGGGATGGTTCAGGACTCACCTGATCCAGCCCTAACTATAAGCTTTATCAAAGAGGAATGTCTTAAGCCTACTCTTGAATGTGGAGAGGGTGTCTGCCTCCCGAACCACAACTGGAAGCTGGTTCCACAGGAGAGGAGCTTGGTAACTGAAGGCTCTGGCTCCTGTTCTACTTTTAGAGACTATAGGAACCACAAGTAGCCCAGCATTCAGAGAACGTAGTGTTCTAGAGGGGTAATAGGGTACTATGAGCTCTTTAAGATATGAAGGGGCCTGACCATGAAGAGCTTTATAGGTGAGGAGGAGGATTTTAAATTCTATTCTACAGTTTATAGGGAGCCAATGCAGAGAAGCTAGTACAGGAGAGATGTGATCTCTTTTTCTAGTTCCTGTCAGTACTCGTGCTGCAGCGTTCTGAATTAATTGGAGCGTTTTAATGGACTTATTGGGGCAACCTGATAATAAAGAGTTGCAGTAATCCAGCCTTGAAGTAACAAATGCATGGATTAGTTTTTCTGCATTTGTCTGTGATAGGATGTGTCTAATTTTTCTAATATTACGTAAATGAAAGAAGGCGGTCCTAGAGGTCTGCTTTATGTGGGAGTTAAATGACAAATCCTGATCAAAGATAACTCCAAGATTCCTGACAGTGGTGCTAGAGGCCAAGTTAATGCCATCTAGAGTAACTATATCTTTAGACAGTGAGTCTCTAAGGTTTTTGGGGCCAAGAACAAGAATTTCGTTTTTTTCTGAGTTTAACATCAGAAAATTGCAGATCATCCAGGATTTTATGTCCTTAAGACATGTTTGTAATTTAGATAATTGATTAATTTCATCGGGCTTGATTGATAGATATAACTGCGTATCATCTGCATAACAATGAAAGTTAATGGAGTGATTCCTAATAATGTTGCCTAAAGGGAGCATATATAAAGTAAATAGTATTGGTCCAAGTACAGAACCTTGTGGAACTCCATGACTAACTGTAATATTTATTGAAGATTCATCGTTAACATGTACAAACTGCGAGCGATCTGATAAATATGACTTAAACCAGCTTAGTGCGGTTCCTTTAATGCCAATTTGGTGCTCAAGTCTCTGTAAAAGAATATTATGGTCAATGGTGTCAAATGCAGCACTAAGATCTAATAATACAAGTACAGAGACAAGTCCATTGTCAGAAGCAATCAGAAGGTCATTATTAACTTTAACCAGAGCTGTCTCTGTGCTATGATGAACTCTAAATCCTGAAATCCTCAAATAAACTATTGTTATATATAAAGTCACACAACTGTTTGGCAACTACTTTCTCCAGAATCTTAGAGAGGAAGGGGAGGTTAGAAATCGGTCTATAGTTGGCTAAAACCCCTGGGTCAAGAGTGGGCTTTTTAAGAAGGGGGTTTAATTACAGCTACTTTAAAGGACTGTGGTACATATCCTGATAATAAAGAAAGATTAATCATATCCAGTAAAGAAGTGCCAATTAAGGGAACAACTTCTTTAAGCAGCCTAGTTGGGATCGGGTCTAACAGACAGGTTGATGGCTTCGATGAAGAAATGATTGAAGTTAACTGATGAAGATCGATAGCAGAAAACCAGTCTAAATATATATCTAAGTTTACATTGGCAGAAGTCCCTGAACTTGGAGAGCCACTGATAACTGTTGATGGCAGTTGGTGATTAATTTTCTCTCTAATAGTAATAATTTTATTATAGAAGAAGCTCATGAAGTCATTGCTACTTAAGTTTATGGGGATATGTGGCTCAATAGAGCTGTGGCTCTCTGTCAGCCTGGCTACAGTGCTGAAGAGGAACCTAGGGTTGTTCTTATTATCTTCTATTAGTGCTGAGTAATAGGCTCCTCTGGCATTACGGAGGGCCTTTCTATAAATTTTAAGGTTATCTTGCCAAATTGAGTGATATTCTGATAATTTGGAAGAGCGCCATTCCTTTCAGATTTTCTAGCTATTTGTTTTAACTGGCGGGTTTGGTGGTTGTACCACGGTGCTAGTCTCCTATGTTTTAATAATTTCCTTTTATAGTGCTACAGGCTCACTACGATCAACATTAGACTCTCTAATGTTGATCGTAGTGAGCCTGTAGCACTATCGAAAGATTGCGACAGGACGCGGTACTGAATCAAACCGCTGTTTTCTCCTAATAGAGTGTTATATCTCATTCAAACTCCCCTCCACTAGTTGGCAGACATCCTGTACTTAGACCTTAGCTCAGAAAAACGTCATGCTGCAATGCAAAATGTTCGAGGAAATCACATCCAAACTTGGCTTTTTTGTCAAAAAGCGACTAGCGTCAAATATAGCGACTTTTATTGGTCTTATTGGAGACTTTTGTAGGTTTTGGAGACTCTGACGTGAAAGCACGTATCACTCTGCAGTGTGCTCAACGAGCAGCGGGTGCTGCCGTGAGTCCCTCCCCCGTCCAAAAGCACTCACAGTCGGTCAGTCTCACAGTAGCCCCGCGCAGCAGTCCCAGCCTGCAGACAGAGCAGAGAGGAGACACACACCACTCCGCGTCCAGGCTGCAAATGAATCACGCATGCGCCGCCGTTCTTGCCCTGGCATGACGCAGCACAAAACACACACGAGTCCAACTCTTCTCCCAACACTAGTGGGGATAGCAGGGGCCGAAGTGTTCGTAGAAGGGCTGGTGGGTGTCGTAGAGGCAGCAGGGGGGTCTGAATAGGGCTGAAAGTAGTGATGATGAGTCTTTCAACCCTTTGCAAAATGGAAGGGGGGCAGGGGGTACATGAAGTTGCAGTGTCCATAGGAGAGGTGGACGTGGTAGAGGCAACAGGGGAAGGCAGAACAAGGCTGGAAATGATGACGATGATGATGGTAATGGTGGCTGGGCTAACTTGAGAGATGAGGAAGTATATCAGGAATGGATAAAGTCCTTTGATGAGCAAGTTGGATATCGTGGTGACAGAGAGCTTAGCACTGATTCAAGGCCTATAGATTTTTTGTCCCTCTTTCTGACTGATGATTTCTGGAGTCACATTACAATGGAGACAAATCGGTATGCTCATCAGTATTTAGGCTCTCATGAACTGCCGGTCCACACAAGCCACTGAAGGCCTTTGTGCAGGACATTATCACTGCTTTGCTTGAGGGCTTCTCCAAGAGAGAAAAAGTACGGGGAAGGAGCCAGTGTACTTGATTTGTGCTGTTCAGATGCACAGTTTTATTGATAGTGTGTGTGTAAGATGTTTACACTTATTGCACTTTTCTTATATTTCAAGACTCAAATATTTGACATTTGGGGAATTTAATAAATATTGACATGACAATAAATTTGAAACCCTTACAGTTGCATATTTGTTTTCAGAATGGGATTTTTCCTGTTAAAAGGATTTTCTGTTTTTCGGACTTCCTTTTCTGACCTTATACTTACCTCAAGTTGCCTTTTGGGACATACATGCATACATACGTACATATGTTGAGGAGTTTATTCATATTATCTCATATAAAATCAACAATAATGATAATAATAATATTAAAGAAAACAGAGCTCTGGTATCGGAATAGTATCGGTATCGGCCGATATCCAAATTCAGGTATCGGGATCGGATCGGATCGGAAGTGAAAAAATGTGGATTGGTGCATCCCTAGTCCAGACTGTATAGTTTGCTCCGATCGTACCTGTCCTAAAGGTCGTCATCAGACACAATACAGGTGCAATCAGTGTGGGGTAGGCCTGTGTGCTGTGCCATGTAATGAGAGGTTCCACACTCTAAACAGTGTCATCTGGATAGATAGGCACACATTAGGCCTCTGTAGGCACAAAAAAAAAAATCATAAAAAACGCCTACTGTTTACATGAGTTTTGTGGTGTAGTAATAGTTCTAGTTTACGACTGTTGGCTTACAATTTACTTTTTCCTTGTTCATTTGGTTTGGGACAACATAACAAATAGATGGAGGGGGGTGAATCTGATGAAATAAGTTCAACTCTCTTTCAAAATATCAGGTATTTCATGAAAATTACATAATCTAATACAGCCGCCGTCATATGACATCATAATATGCAAATTAGACAGTAAAATTTACTCCCTAGATAAACTTTAGGTCATTCTCAATATTTGTCTCATTTACACTTTGTCTCTATCTCAAACCACTTTCAAGCCAGAGCCCTCTGAAATTTAGATGTCAAAATCTAGTATTTTTAAAAATAAAACCCGGCGCCTAAAGGGTTAAAACGCTCAAATCATATATGGCTGCTACTCCACCTCCTCGGCCAGTGCCTCGAGGAATGTGAGTATTAATATGACTGGGGGGGGTGGATTCATTTAGGCTAACATACTCCTCGTGGGACAACCAGGTCTCAGTAAGACAAAGTAAATCAATATCATAATCTGATATTAACTCATTCACTAAAACAGCTTTAGAGGACAGAGACCTGATATTTAACAGCCCACATTTCATTCTCTTATTTTGTGCTACTGAGGAGGAGGTTTTAATTTTTAGTAGATTTTTATGTTGAACTCCTCTTGTTTTTATAATTTTAAATAATTTAGGTGGTCGGGGGACAGACACAGTCTCTATGGGGTTTTGGGTGGGTGACTGTTCTAAAGAAAGCGCAGAGAAGTGTGTAAGACAGCAGCTCTGCTTCCTGGTCCCAACTCAGCATTCAGAGCGCTGGCGCCTTCAGCGGTAAAAAGATGTCAGCGGAGACGTTTTTTTAGCGCAGCGCTCAGAGCGCTTCAAGTTGAAATCTGTTCGATTAAACACCGCTGGGCGCTCGGAAAATGAGTTTTTGGGCGCTCTCAGTGCTAAAAACACGTTTGGTTGACACAAGCCCGAACTCAGACAATTCCAATCACATTTTAAAGGATATCGACTGATTATCGTTATCGCCAAAATCCCCCAAAATATTGAGATATTACTTTTTGCCCATATCGCCCACCCCTAGTGCACATTGGTAATATCTGTCCCTGCACTGACCTGAGAGCAGCTCCAGGGTCAGACTGCAGTGTTGTTGCACAAGAGAAAAGTAAAGATTAGACTAACCCTAACTCTGACTGAGGTGGTTGTTGAACTCCTGCTTTATAAGCTCACTTCATGATCAATAATCAATGTTTCTGTCCCACAGTTTGAGCTGTGTGAACCGGCTGAGGACCCTTCAGACTCTGATCTGAGGTCAGAGTTCCACCTTAACTGAGACTGCCGGCCGCCATGCTGACCTAGAACCATCTATTAGTCTGTGTGAGCGCAATAATCAGAGACCATGTCTGAGAACCAGGCCAACAATAACAACGTCCCTCTAAACAACAACAACAACAACATGGGACCCAACAGGATCCGAAACCCCAACATGAACCAGAATCCCCTCATCAATGTCCGGGACCGCCTCTTCCATGCCCTCTTCTTCAAGATGGCCGTCACGTATGCCCGACTCTTCCCGCCATCCTTCAGGAGAGTCTTTGAGTTCTTCGTCCTGCTGAAGGTGAGACAGTGTCTGCAGGTAAACCCTGCCTGTCTGTCCCTCTCTCTGTGTCTCTCTCTGTCTGTCTTTCTCTGTCTGTCTGTCTGTCTGTCTGTCTCTTATTTTAATGGTAATGTTGAATAAGTAATCTGTCTGGAAAACAACACAATGTTCCTGTAAATGAAGCAGACGTATTATACCTCCAGGCCTTCCACCAGAAACACACAACAGCCAGAGTGCAGAGTCGCAGTAAAGACAGCAGAGTCGCAGTAAAGACAGCAGAGTCGCAGTAAAGACAGCAGAGTCGTAGTGAAGACAGCAGAGTCGTAGTGAAGACAGCAGAGTCGTAGTAAAGACAGCTGATTCGTAGTAAAGACAGCAGAGTCGCAGTAAAGACAGCAGAGTCGCAGTAAAGACAGCAGAGTCGTAGTGAAGACAGCAGAGTCGTAGTGAAGACAGCAGAGTCGTAGTAAAGACAGCTGATTCGTAGTAAAGACAGCAGAGTTGTAGTAAAGGAGGCTGAAGTTGTCAGAACACTATAAAGGAATAGTACTCTACAAACCCTGACAGCATTAACTCCTCTGTGCTCCTGCTCAGGCGCTCTTCGTCCTCTTCATCCTCGCCTACATCCACATTGCCTTCTCTCGCTCGCCCATCAACTGTCTGGAAGTTGTGAGGGAGCGCTGGCCTCGTGATGGCATCCTGCGGGTGGAGATCCAGAGGAACTCCAGTCGAGCCTCCGTCTTCCTGCAGTACTACGACTCCACAGGCCTCCAGGAGGAGCTGGAGGCTGAGGAGGGGGGAGGAGGAGCAGGAAGCGGAATGGCAGGACTCAGCCTGGCAGCGCTGCAGGAGGAAGATGAGGATGAGGAAGAGATGACCCTGGAGATGTTTGACAACAGCTCAGTGCAGGTGAGCAGAGACAAAACTGGTTAAATTATCTCCACAGTCAACAGGAGTCAGTAGGGGTCAGTAGGGATCAACTGGGGTCAGTAAGGGTTTTTAGGGTTCTGTAGGGATCAGAAGAGGTCAGTAAGAGTCAGCAGGGTTCCGAAGGGGTCAGTAGGGGTTTGTAGGGATTAGAAGGGGTCAGTAGGGGTCAGTAAGAGTCAGTAGGGATCAGTAGGAGTCAGTAGGAGTCAGTAGGGGTCTGAAGGGGTCAGTAAGAGTCAGTAAGAGTCAGTAGGGGTCAGAAGGGGTCAGTAAGAGTCAGTAGGGGTCAGTAGGGAGTCAGTAGGGGTCTGAAGGGGGTCAGTAGGGAGTCTGTAGGGATCAGAAGGGGTTTGTAGGGATTAGAAGGGGTCAGTAGGGGGTCAATAAGAGTCAGTAGGGGATCAGAAGGGGTCAGTAGAGGTCATTAAGAGTCAGTAGGGATCAGAAGGGGTCAGTAAGAGTCAGTAAGAGTCAGTAGGGGTCAGTAGGAGTCAGTAGGGGTCCGAAGGGGTCAGTAGGAGTCTGTAGGGATCAGAAGGGGTTTGTAGGGATTAGAAGGGGTCAGTAGGGGTCAATAAGAGTCAGTAGGGATCAGCAGTCGTCAGTGGGGGTCTGTCTTCAGCGTCTCTCGGTCTCTCCTGCAGTTTGAGCTGGACATTGAGCCTCGTCTGAAGCCGTCTCTAATTGGAGGAAGTGTCAGTGGAGGAGGAGGAGGAGGAGGAGGAGGAGGAGGAGGAGGAGTGAACGACAGCCAGGACGTCTCCTTCAGCCAGACCACTAAAGGTATGCAGCCGCTGAAGGACTCAGTGTCTGAGCTGGAGATGATGACCAGAGCAGGTAAACCCTCCTCTTCCTTCTCCTTCTCCGCTTCCTCTTCCTCATCCTCCTCCTCCTCTTCTTCTTCCTCTTCCTTCTCTTCATCCTTCTACTACTTCTCCTCTTCCTTTTCCTCCTCTTCCTCTTCTTCCTCCTACTTCTCCTCTTCCTCTTCCTACTTCTTCCTCTTCCTCCTCCTCTTCCTTTTCCTCTTCCCCCTCCTACTTCTCCTCTTCCTCCTCCTACTCTTCCTCTTCCTACTTCTTCCTCTTTCTCTTCCTCTTCCTCCTCCTCTTCATCTTCCTCCTCCTCCTCCCACTCCTCCTCTTCTTCTTCCTCATCTTCCTCCTCCAGGAGACAAACAGCTGCTGATGTAAACTTATGTTCTTCTGTTAGTCTTTAATCAGTTAAAATTAAAACAATTAGTCTTATTAATCTAATTCAAACTATTAATAATTGTCCGTTATTAGATCTGTCAGTAATCTGCAGTTTGTTATTTTATTAAATAATAATAATAACCAGTAGTAATAATAATAAAAATAATAATAATAATTAAAGCTGCAAGCAGCGTTGGGCGGGATCTCGCACTCACAACTCGGGGAGACCACAACATGAAAATCTCCCGTAAATTAGCTCAAAATCGCCACGCAGCGATTACTTCCTGTTGCCAGTAAGTGGCGCTATCACTATGTCTGAATGTTGTCATGTAGATGTGTTCAAGGCGAGACTGTTATCAAACACGTGAAGTTTCATTGAGATTGGACCGCGTACGCTGAAGTTATGAGGACGTGTTCAGGGCAAAACTGTTTCAGAATATATGAAGTTTATTGGAGATTGGACAGTGCACACTGAAGTTATGAGTACTATTTTATGGCGAATCTGCCGAAATCGACAAGTTGTCACTGGCACACGGTTTAATGTACAGTCACAAATAGCTCAACTTTTCAATCAGTTTGTATGACCACAGAATTCAAAATGGCCAACTTTGACCTCACGCCACAGACACACTCACGTTCAACGTACAGTCTCAAATAGCACAAGTTTTAATCAGCACCACTTTTTGACTGTACTCACACATTTTTAAGCAGATGCAATGAATTCCCTAGGAGGAGTTTGTTCAAATACAATGCGAAAAGTTTGCTGAAAGTCAAAATCAAAATCAAAATGGCCAACTTCCTGTGGGGTTTGGGGTATGGGTCCAAGAGGCTTTTTTGTACGTCCTGGCATGTTACATGTGCCTACCGAGTTTCATACATATCGGTGAAACTTGGCCCCGGGGCTGCATTTTTAAAATCCTGTAGGGGGCACTACACACACACGACAAACACGATTTTTGGTATGTGAGCTTCAGGCACCACTCTACACATGCCCTGTGAATTTCATATTCATAACTATTACGGTCTCCGCACAGTGATACACACTGCCACCAGAGCGCCACCCAGTGGTGTGATTTTTTTTTTCCTTTTGAGGTGAGCCTCAGGGAGCCATGGGCAAGCATCCTACCAAGTTTCATTTAAATCACACGTGCTGTTGCAGAGATATAAACTTCTTCATTTTAAAGAGCGCCACCTAGTGGCAATGGCCTGAAATTGTGCACGGTGCCCAAGGAAGACATGAGGAACTATGGACCCAAGCTTGGTGTCAATAGGACATACCAATGTGGAGAAATGGTCCACTGCCTTTTTTAACGAAAAATGTACAGGAAGTGTTAATTTTATAGCGTGCTTATTTTTTAAAATTTCAAAAATGTTCGAATTACTTTTTTTGCCAGGGCAGACCCCAAGTAATAGGTGAAAAATTTTGTACGACTCGGACAAAGCATGTAGGAGGAACACAAAAAGTAGTTTAAGGACATTTCGTGCTCTAACGAAAAAAAATTATAGGTGGAAGTGGGCGGCTCCATTCACCGAACGCGTGGATACAAGGTTTTTGAATGTGAGACAAACTATGCAGAAGTTATTAGCCTGTACACACTTTTCAGGATAATAGCGCCCCTAGCGGCCGACCTGAAAGTGACGCATAGAATGTAACATTTTTCACCAGGCCTGACCACTTTGCCAAATAAAATTGAGTTTTCGTATATGTTCAGGGGGGCAAAAACACAGTGGAAGTGGCCTAAAAATAATAATAATAGGTAAGAAATTGAGTAAAAACAATAGGGACCTTAGGCGGTCGCTGGCTCGGTCCCTAATTAAAGATGCAAGCAGCATTGGGCGGGCCCTCGCAATCCACGCATTTGCCAAAAGTGAAAATGAAAATCAAAATGGCCGCCGAAAGTGAAAATGAAAACTCAAAATAGCTACCTTCCTGTTGTGTTTGGGTTATGGGTCCAAGAGGCTATTTTGTACATCCTAACTTGATATATATGCCTGTCAGTTTTCATTCATGTCCCCTAAACAGGACACCAGGGCTGGTTTTTTGCAAGTTTGTGGGGGTATAAAACGTGATACTTCCTGTTGCCACTAGGTGTCTTTCTCACTATTACTGAATATTATCACATAGACGTGTTCAGGGCTGGATCAAACATATAAGGCTTTTTTTTATCACGATACCCATGCCTACTGATTTTCATACATGTCAGCCTTACGCGTCTTAGGGGCTGATTCGGCGGCGCTGCCCGCTCATGGGAGCAGTTGCATACATGAGTTTTTGCCACGTTTTTAATTTTGTGCAGCAAATAATGATAATTCCTAGAGATACAATAGGGCCTCCCAGTGGTCGCTGGCTTGGTCCCTAATAATAATAATAATAATAATAATAAGAAGAAGTAATAATAATAATTGATAATAATAATACTAATAATAATAATCAATAATAATAATAATAACCAGTAATAATAATAATAATATCTAGTAATAATAATAATAATAATAATAACAACCAGTAATAATAATAATAATGATACATTTAATGTTTGTAAACGGGCTGTGTAAATAAAGTACGCCTTTAATAGGAAATAATGTTGTTGCAGTCGTTGTTGATGCAGTTGTCTGTCTTAAACTCTGTTGTTGTTGTTGTTGTTGACAGTGTGGCCTCAGGAGGAGTACATTGTGGAGTATTCTTTGGAGTACGGCTTCCTGCGTCTGTCTCAGAGCACCAGACAGAGACTCAACATCCCCGTCATGGTGGTCACTCTAGGTGAGACACTGACATCTGTCTGTCTGCTTTGTGACGCCGTGGCTTTCTGGCATAGTGGCTTTATGATGATGATGAAACCTGTCTGTCGCTCTCTGTCTGTAGATCCGATGAAGGACGAGTGTTTCGGTGATGGTTTCAGTCGCTTCCTGCTGGATGAGTTTCTGGGTTATGACGACATCCTGATGTCCAGTGTGAAAGCTCTTGCTGAGAATGAGGAGAACAAAGGTAGAGAAACTGTGTCCCTCTACAGCCCCACGTTCCTCTGATCTCCTCTGATCCCTGGTTACAGAACCTGGTTCCTATGATCCCTGGTTACAGAACCCGGTTGCTGGTTAAGTAGGTCATATTAAATTTAATTCAGTTCAATTCAGTTCAATTCAGTCTATTTGTATAGCACCAATTCATAACAGAAGTTATCTCAGGACACTTTTCAAATAGAGCAGGTAACTCCTTATAACATTTACAGAGACCCAACAGTACCACCATGAGCAAGCACTTGGCGATGGGGGCGAGGAAAAACTGCCTGTTAAGAGGCAGAAACCTAGGACAGACCCTTCGGCTCTAGGTGGGTGGGAGAGAGAGAGAGAGAGAGACAGACAGACAGACAGGTGCACAGCAACAACAGTAGCAAAAACTACACTAATAGTAGTGACTGATGAAGAAGATGATGACAACAACAACGATGGGGGACAATATATTATATAATATATATTAGCGATGGCAGTCAAGCAGGACAATGGCATCTATATGACCACAGTACCGCTGTAACCTGTGTGTGAAGTTCAGGTTGATGATGTCATGGCATGGTTCTCTGCAGGGTTCCTGAGGAACGTGGTGTCTGGAGAACATTACCGCTTTGTCAGCATGTGGATGGCCAGAACCTCCTACCTGGCCGCCTTCGTCATCATGGTCATCTTCGTAAGTAAAGAGTCCAAATCGATCAGCTGGAGACGAGACGATGAAACTCAGCTTGTAAATAAACCAAAGTCAGAAAGTCTGAACTTGGAAGTTTTGTTTATTAAAAAGAAAATGCTTTATTTATTACAGCTTTATTTAGACAGGGAAAACCCACAGTAATAATAAAATATATATTAACCATCAACAATCATGTAATGCGTAGAGTAAACACTCATAAAGCAGCAGAATACACCAACCGGTGATTGGAACGTATCAATTACAACACGTTCATGTTAGAAGATGTTGGTCATCCTCCTACACAAGATTATTATACTATTTTGTTATATTGTCTTGTTTCATTAAAACTACCCCCTTTTTATTCAATTAATAGCACTTTTGGGGGCAATTTGGGGTTCAGTATCTTGCTCAAGGATACTTCGACATGTGGCGGGAGGAGCCGGGGATCGAACCAACAACCTTCCGATTAGTGGATGACCCGCTAATAATATTGTATTATATAGATCAGTGGTCCTCCTATGAGAGGACAATACCAGCAGCCCCACAGTCTGAGTTAACAATCTTTGAATCCCAGGCTCAGTAACTAAAATCTAGTATTCCCAATTCGGTTTTTACCATCCTGAGATCTGGTCTGGTAGAGATCAGAGCACCATGTAATGAGGGAGGGCAGGAAGGCATGTAGCTCATGGAACTATTAAAATTTCCTTTAGCTTCTCTCACCACCTGAGCTTCTCAAACTACAGAGACAGTGTTTTATTATCCATCCAAAGCTGTGGTTCATTCTGAGGAGGAGGGGCAGGCAGGTTGGATGGTGAGCACACCTGTCTGCAGTCATCAATCAATCAATCAGCCATCAATCAGAGGAATGATTGGTTCAGTTGTAGGAAGTCTTCTGTCCACCAGAGGGGGACATTTAAAAAACAGAAACATCACTTTATAAACATATAGAACCTAACGCTGCTGCCTCCTGATGTGCTAGAGATGACCATCACACTGCCTGATGAAGAGTACAGTGATGTTCTTCGTCAATAATAACACGGTGATCAACATATACACTACCATTCAAAAGTTTGGGGTCACTTAGAAATGTCCTAATTTTTTAAAGAAAAGCACTGTTTTTTTCAATGAAGATAACATTAAATTAATCCGAAATACAGTCTAGACATTGTTAATGTGGTAAATGACTATTCTAGCTGGAAATGGCGGATTTTTAATGGAATATCTACATAGGTGTACAGAGGCCCATTTCAAGCAACCATCACTCCTGTGTTCTAATGGTACATTGTGTTGGCTAATCATGTTAAAAGGCTAATTGATGATTACAAAACCCTTGTGCAATTATGTTAGCACAGCTGAAAACTTTTGTGCTGGTTAGAGAAGCTATAAAACTGGTCTTCCTTTGAGCTAGTTGAGTATCTGGAGCATCAGCATTTGTGGGTTCGATTATACTCTTAAAATGGCCAGAAAAAGAGAACTTTCTTCTGAAACTCAACAGTCTATTCTTGTTCTGAGAAATGAAGGCTATTCCATGCGAGAAATTGCCAAGACACTGAAGATTTCCTACAACGGTGTGTACTACTACCTTCAGAGAACAGTACAAACGGGCTCTAACCAGAATAGAAAGAGAAGTGGGAGGCCTCGGTGCACAACTAAGCGGTTTGCTCCAAACAGCGCCATCTAGAGATTAATATAAAACAACTTTAAGATGCAAAATATATAACGATATATCATGGGATAGACAGATTATTAGATATACCAGTGAATATAGTGTAATGATTATTGATTGTTCAGTGCTGATGTTTGCTGATGTGTGTGTTTCAGACTCTGTCAGTGTCCATGCTGCTCAGATACTCTCATCACCAGATCTTCGTCTTTATCGGTTAGTGTCCTTTTTCCAGTCCACAACATATCACACATTAACAGTTGACACTCCTGATCATTGTCTAAACCTTAGTGAGCATTAGTGGACATTACTGAGCATTACTGAACATTAATGAACATTAATTCAATTCAATTCAATTCAATTTTATTTGTATAGCGCCAATTCATAACAGAAGTTATCTCAGGACACTTTTCAAATAGAGCAGGTCTAGACCGAACTCTTTAACATTAATTACAGAGACCCAACAGTACCACCATGAGCAAGCACTTGGCGACAAGGGCAAGGAAAAACTGCCTGTTAAAAGGCAGAAACCTAGGACAGATCCTCCGGCTCTAGGTGGGTGGTCGTCTGTCTCGACCAGTTGGGGTGAGAGAGAGAGAGAGAGAGAGAGAGAGAGAGAGAGAGAGAGAGCGACAGACAGACAGACAGGTGCACAGCAACAACAGTATTGGCAATGGCAGTCAAGCAGGACCATGGCAGGAGGCTCCACCAGGATCCATGAGAACCTGCGAGACGAGAAAGCACAAGAACTCCGGGGAAGAAGTGGAGTTAGTAACATGCATTAAAGGGACATGAATGAGTGCAGAAAGAGAGAGGAAGAGAGTAGCTCAGTGCACCATGGGAAATCCCCCGATAGTCTAGGCCTATAGCAGCATAACTAAGGGATGGTTCAGGACTCACCTGATCCAGCCCTAACTATAAGCTTTATCAAAGAGGAATGTCTTAAGCCTACTCTTGAAAGTGGTGAGGGTGTCTGCCTCCCGAACCACAACTGGAAGCCGGTTCCACAGGAGAGGAGCTTGGTAACTGAAGGCTCTGGCTCCTGTTCTACTTTTAGAGACTATAGGAACCACAAGTAGCCCAGCATTCAGAGAACGTAGTGTTCTAGTGGGGTAATAGGGTACTATGAGCTCTTTAAGATATGAAGGGGCCTGACCATGAAGAGCTTTATAGGTGAGGAGGAGTATTTTAAATTCAATTCTACATTTTATAGGGAGCCAATGCAGAGTAGCTAGTACAGGAGAGATGTGATCTCTTTTTCTAGTTCCTGTCAGTACTCGTGCTGCAGCGTTCTGAATTAATTGGAGCGTTTTAATGGACTTATTGGGGCAACCTGATAATAAAGAGTTGCAGTAATCCAGCCTTGAAGTAACAAATGCATGGATTAGTTTTTCTGCATCTGTCTGTGATAGTATGTGTCTAATTTTTCTAATATTACGTAAATGAAAGAAGGCAGTCCTAGAGGTCTGCTTTATGTGGGAGTTAAATGACAAATCCTGATCAAAGATAACTCCAAGATTCCTGACAGTGGTGCTAGAGGCCAAGTTAATGCCATCTAGAGTGACTATATCTTTAGACAATGAGTCTCTAAGGTTTTTGGGGCCAAGAACAAGAATTTCGGTTTTTTCTGAGTTTAACATCAGAAAATTGCAGGTCATCCAGGATTTTATGTCCTTAAGACATGTTTGTAATTTAGATAATTGATTAATTTCATTGGGTTTGATTGATAGATATAACTGCGTATCATCTGCATAACAGTGAAAGTTAATGGAGTGATTCCTAATAATGTTGCCTAAAGGGAGCATATATAAAGTAAATAGTATTGGTCCAAGTACAGAACCTTGTGGAACTCCATGACTAACTTTAGTATTTATGGAGGATTCATCGTTAACATGTACAAACTGAGTACGGTCTGATAAGTATGACTTAAACCAGGTTAGGGCAGTTCCTTTAATGCCAATTTGATGCTCAAGTCTCTGTAAAAGAATATCATGGTCAATGGTGTCAAATGCAGCACTAAGATCTAATAATACAAGTACAGAGACAAGTCCATTGTCAGAAGCAGTCAGAAGGTCATTATTAACTTTAACCAGAGCTGTCTCTGTGCTATGATGAACTCTAAATCCTGACTGAAAATCCTCAAATAAACTATTGTTATGTAGAAAGTCACACAACTCTTTGGCGACTACTTTCTCCAGAATCTTAGAGAGGAACGGGAGGTTAGAAATCGGTCTATAGTTGGCTAAAACCCCTGGGTCAAGAGTAGACTTTTTAAGAAGGGGTTTAATTACAGCTACTTTAAAGGACTGTGGTACATATCCTGATAATAAAGAAAGATTAATCATATCCAGTAAAGAAGTGCCAATTAAGGGAACAACTTCTTTAAGCAGCCTAGTTGGGATCGGGTCTAACAGACAGGTTGATGGCTTCGATGAAGAAATGATTGAAGTTAACTGATGAAGATCGATAGCAGAAAAACAGTCTAAATATACATCTAAGTTTACATTGACAGAAGTCCCTGAACTTGGAGAGCCACTGATAACTGTTGATGGCAGTTGGTGATTAATTTTTTCTCTAATAGTAATAATTTTATTATAGAAGAAGCTCATGAAGTCATTGCTACTTAAGTTTATGGGGATATGTGGCTCGATAGAGCTGTGACTCTCTGTCAGCCTGGCTACAGTGCTGAAGAGGAACCTAGGGTTGTTCTTATTTTCTTCTATTAGTGCTGAGTAATAGGCTCCTCTGGCATTACGGAGGGCCTTTCTATAAATCTTAAGATCATCTTGCCAATTTGAGCGATATTCTGATAATTTGGAAGAGCGCCATTTCCTTTCAGATTTCCTAGCTATTTGCTTTAACTGGCGGGTTTGGTGGTTATACCAAGGTGCTAGTCTCCTATGTTTTAATAATTTCCTTTTTATAGGAGCGATAGAGTCTAATGTTGATCGTAGTGAGCCTGTAGCACTATCGACAAGATTATCAATTTCAGAGGGACTAAAGTTGTTATAGGACTCTGTTAAATTCAGACATGGCATTGAATTAAACACTGAAGGAATCTCCTCCTTAAATTTAGCTACAGCACTGTCAGATAAACATCTGCTGTAGGAAGTTTTGCCTAATGGCTTATAATCTAATAGTATGAATTCAAAAGTTACTAAATAATGGTCAGATAGGAAAGGATTATGTGGGAAGACTATTAAATGTTCAATATCAATGCCATATGATAAAACAAGGTCAAGAGTGTGATTAAAACAATGAGTTGGTTTATTTACACTCTGACAGAAGCCAATTGAGTCTATTAATGATATAAATGCATTACTAAGGCTGTCATTGTCAACATCCACATGAATATTAAAATCACCTACAATAATTACTTTATCTGATTTAAGGACTAAGCTTGATAGAAACTCTGAAAATTCAGATATAAAATCAGAGTACGGTCCAGGAGCGCGGTACACTATAACAAATAGAACTGGCTGCAGTGTTTTCCAGTTTGGGTGAGAAAGACTAAGAACAAGGCTTTCAAATGAATTATAATTTAGTTTAGGTTTAGGGTCCATTAAAACGCTCGAATCATATATAGCTGCTACTCCACCTCCTCGGCCTGTGCCTCGAGGAATGTGAGTATTAATATGACTGGGGGGGTGGATTCATTTAGGCTAACATACTCCTCGTGGGACAACCAGGTCTCAGTAAGACAAAGTAAATCAATATCATAATCTGATATTAATTCATTCACTAGAACAGCTTTAGAGGACAGAGACCTGATATTTAACAGCCCACATTTCATTCTCTTATTTTGTGCTACTGAGGAGTTGGTTTTAATTTTTATTAGATTTTTATGTTGAACTCCTCTTGTTTTTATTTCTTTAAATAGTTTAGGTGGTCGGGGGACAGACACAGTCTCTATGGGGTTTTAGAGAGTGTTACCGAACATTGATGAACATAAGAGAGCATTACAGAACATTAATGAACATTAGAGAGCTTTACTGAACATTACTGAACATTATAGAGCTTTACCGAACATTATTGAACATTAGAGAGCGTTACTGAACATTAATGAACATTAGAGCATTACCGAACATTGATGAACATTAGAGAGTGTTACTGAACATTAATGAACGTTACTGAACATTAATGAACATTAGAGAGCATTACTGAACATTAGAGAGCGTTACTGAACATTAGAGAGCGTTACTGAACAATACTGAACATTAGAGAGCGTTACTGAACATTAATGAAAATTAGAGAGCGTTAGTGAACATTAATGAACATTAGAGAGCGTTACTGAAGATTATGAACATTTGAGAGCGTGACTGAACATTACTGAACATTATTGAACATTACTGAACATTAATGAACATTAGAGAGCGTTAATGAACATTAGAGAGCTTTACTGAACATTAATGAACATTAGAGAGTGTTAATGAACATTAGAGAGCTTTACCGAACATTAATGAACATTAGAGTGTTAATGAACATTAGAGAGCATTACTGAACATTAATGAACATTAGAGAGCGTTACTGAACATTAATGAACATTAGAGAGCGTTACTGAACATTAATGAATGTTAGTGAACATTAATGAACATTAGAGAGCGTTACTGAACATTAATGAATGTTAGTGAACATTAATGAACATTGGAGAGCATTACTGAACATTAGAGAGCATTACTGAACATTAATGAACGTTACTGAACATTAATGAACATTAGAGAGTGTTACTGAACATTAATGAATGTAAGTGAACATTAATGAACATTAGAGAGCGTTACTGAACATTAATGAATGTTAGTGAAAAATTAATGAACATTAGAGAGCATTACTGAACATTAGAGAGTGTTACTGAACATTAATGAATGTTAGTGAACATTAATGAATGTTAGTGAACATTAATGAACATTAGAGAGCGTTACTGAACATTAATGAATGTTAGTGAACATTAATGAACATTGGAGAGCGTTACTGAACCTTAGAGTGTTACTGAACAATACTGAACATTAGAGAGCGTTACTGAACATTAATGAAAATTAGAGAGCGTTACTGAACATTAGAGAGCGTTACTGAACATTTGAGAGCGTTACTGAACATTATGAACATTTGAGAGCGTGACTGAACATTACTGAACATTATTGAACATTACTGAACATTAATGAACATTTGAGAGCGTTACTGAACATTACTGAACATTAGAGAGCGTTACTGAACATTATGAACATTTGAGAGCGTGACTGAACATTACTGAACATTATTGAACATTACTGAACATTACTGAACATTAGAGAGCGTTAATGAACATTACTGAACATTAGAGAGCGTTACTGAACATTTGAGAGCGTGACTGAACATTACTGAACATTATTGAACATTACTGAACATTAATGAACATTTGAGAGCGTTACTGAACATTACTGAACATTAGAGAGCGTTACTGAACATTATGAACATTTGAGAGCGTGACTGAACATTACTGAACATAAATGAACGTTAGAGAGCGTTAGTGAACATTAATGAACATAAATGAACGTTAGAGAGCGTTAGTGAACATTAATGAACATTAGAGAGCGTTACTGAACATTACTGAACATTAGAGAGCGTTACTGAACATTAGAGAGCGTTACTGAACATTACTGAACATTAGAGAGCGTTACTGAACATTAGAGAGCGTTACTGAACATTATGAACATTATTGAACATTACTGAACATTACTGAACATTAGAGAGCGTTAATGAACATTACTGAACATTAGAGAGCGTTACTGAACATTACTGAACATTAGAGAGCGTTACTGAACATTATGAACATTATTGAACATTACTGAACATTAATGAACATTAGAGAGCGTTAATGAACATTAGAGAGCGTTACTGAACATTAATGAACATTAGAGAGCATTAATGAACATTACTGAACATTAGAGAGCGTTACTGAACATTATGAACATTATTGAACATTACTGAACATTAATGAACATTAGAGAGCATTAATGAACATTACTGAACATTAGAGAGCGTTACTGAACATTACTGAACATTAGAGAGCGTTACTGAACATTAGAGAGCGTTACTGAACATTACTGAACATTAGAGAGCGTTACTGAACATTACTGAACATTAGAGAGCGTTACTGAACATTAGAGAGCGTTACTGAACATTATGAACATTATTGAACATTAATGAACATTAGAGAGCGTTAATGAACATTACTGAACATTAGAGAGCGTTACTGAACATTACTGAACATTAGAGAGCGTTACTGAACATTATGAACATTAGAGAGCGTTAATGAACATTAGAGAGCGTTACTGAACATTATGAACATTAGAGAGCGTTAATGAACATTAGAGAGCGTTACTGAACATTAATGAACATTAGAGAGCATTAATGAACATTAGAGAGCATTAATGAACATTAGAGAGCATTAATGAACATTAGAGAGCATTACTGAACATTAATGAATG
>NW_026136926.1:0-9808 GCF_905237075.1 Dicentrarchus labrax | reverse complement strand
GCGCAAGAAGCCCCACGCTGCACCCCTGAAATGAGTCTATTTTCCACGGTCTGTCGACAAGAAACACCCCGTTGCACTGCGAGCATGGAGTCTTCCGTGGAACCAGGCAGGAAGTGCACACAGACCACAGACACCCGGAGTGGAGTGCGGTGCTGCTATCTAAAAGGAGGTGTGCAGCCTCCCCCTCAAACCCAGGATCGGACCCCTTACATGGCTGACAGAACAGCAGCCTCCCGCCCCGGTGTCACAGCCAGGAGCTGAAATGAAACGCACACTTCTTTCACTAGCACAGTGATGAGGAAGGGCAGCCAGGCTCAGTGTATCTTCTTGACACAGGCTAATCAAAGGTTTTATATTTTATTAAGTAGATTGTGTGGCAGAAAAGTTAAATAAAGGGCATAACTAAAGTAAATACAGACAGAGAGTGAGACAGAGAGTGAGACAGACAGAGAGTGAGTCAGACAGACAGAGAAATAACAAAACGGTCAATTTTGGCACAAAACCTTCAGGCTTCGGTTAGAAAGATGAAGATGAAGAAGAAATTTCACCTTTCAGCACGACAACGACCCAAAGCATGCAGCCAAATCAACAAAAGCATGTTTTTGGAATGGCCCAGCCAAAGCCCAGACCTGAATCCAACTGAACTTCCATGCACAGGAGGTGCCCTCGCAATCTGACAGATTTGTTTTGGAAAGAAGAGTGGGCAAATATTTCCCAGTCAAAATGTGCCCATGCTAATAGACTCCTACCCAAAAAGACTGAGTGCTGTAATAAAATCAAAAGGTGCTTCAACAAAGAATTAGTTTAAGGGTGTGCACAGTAATGCAACCGGTTATTGTACATTTTTTATTTTTCCCCCTAAAAGTTTGTTTTTCAATTGAATTGTTCACATTAAAGGTGGAAAAAGTTCTGACAGGATTTATCTTTGTCTTATTTTTTTACATCACAATAACCTTTTAACAGGGACATGTAGACTGTCAAAAGTGGGCTCAGTGTCACTGGTAAGTTGTTTCAGTAGAACTCAGTATAAAGTATATAGTATACTGTACCGCAGCTGGGGTCTAAAGGCTAAAACACACCGGCGCCACGGTGCATCACATGATGCATGTGCAATCTGTGCACCAATGTCAACTGCGTCTTTCAAATGTGGCAGCATTTTTCTCCACACATTGAGTTAACCACAATGATCACCTGCCTGGAGCAGTTTAGAGATGGAACATAAATTGCTGTGACAGCATACCTCGGGTAAAACTGAACCACCTTTTATAGTAGGAATCTGGAAGTTATCATAGAGCTACTCCTGGAGTTACCTGGACAAGCCAGTTACCTCGCTTCGTAGAACAGCCCCGGGGTCAGGCTTATCTTAAAAGCAGATCTGCATTGATGACAAATACTCCTTTGCTATTTCTACCAAATGCTGGTAAAGACTTACAACAGCAGGTGGCACAGTTGTCTCATTTAGCAGTTGAACCTTTTCAACTGTGAGGACCAACTGTTTACTTTTATCACACTAATACTACTGATCATATGCTAGAAAATGTCTAAGACATTAGCTCAAAATAATTTGTGGATACTTTATTTAAACTCACCTGTCTTAATACCTGGAACCAGATACTGTTGATTTCTTGAAAAATGAAAGTTGCAGACTATTAATGCTTTAGTCCCTTTATGTCCCTTACAGCAGCTGCTGATAAGACCAAACCTAAAAGACCAACAGAGAGTCAACAACCAGAGAGTCCACAACCAGAGGGTCCACAACCAGTTAGTCCACAACCAGAGACTCGGGGAAGGTTCGGCTTCTATGCTGGACTGGGACTGACAGCAGCAGCGCCTCTACTGGCTGTCTGTGCTAAACTCTGCTTTGCCTTCAGTCTTTGTTTCACTACATCTACTGATAAAGTAAACGTCTGTTTAATGGCATAACAGTTCATTTTGTCAGACAGCAAGCTTTTCTGCTTCTCTGTCACTGCATCCGTCCACCCTGTTGACCTCTGACCTTTCCACCCCTCTCAGCAGGATGAGAGAGAGAGAGAGGGGACTCACATCTGATTATGATGTTTTAACCGTATACAATTTATACAAGTATACTATATAGTATATTTTTACTCTTTTAAGTACTGTGTTGCTTTCTTTAGTTGTTTTTTAAACATAAAACATTAATTATGATCATATTTATTATTGATTAAGTTGCTATGGCTACAGCTGTGTGTAGATGCAGCGGCTGGTTCCTTCTTCAAACTTTTGTTTGAATCCAGTTTTTTCTTTGGCTTTGTTGCTGAAAACATAATTGAATGATGTCTGAGCCAAATTTGTTTATTGATTATTGTATTATTATTATTATTATTATTTTTACTTTATTGCTGAAAAAACATATTGTCTATGACAGAAATACATTTGCGTAGAGTTTGGATTAAAGAGCAGCAGCACCCAGCTCACAACAGTGTTTCTCAAATGTTGAACTTTTTATGTGAAGATGAAACCTATTCTCATCACTATCTTGTTTCTGCTCTTTACATTGCCCCAGATGCAAATATAAATAAAAAATAAAAATAAAATGCACTACAGAACTATATCCTGTTTCTTTCTTCTCTTAAATCAACTCACTGGCACCATCTTGTTATAGAAAACATTTCCCCTCTGTCTCCTCTCACAGGCAGAAGATGATCAGGGGGGTTACAGGCAATGAACAGAATAACATTTTAATAATTAAAACTACATATAAAAATACATTTTTTTAACTTATATACTTTTTTTATTGTAATTGCAGTTGTACAAGTTGCACAGCTTAATTTGTTCAACTAATGTATTGAAATACACATAATATAACAAATGAATCAGACAATTGGAGCACATATTTTCTTATATATATATATATATATATATGCTTTTCTTACATGTCAGCCACTCTTGTTATAGCACTTACCTTATGGAGATAGATGCATTAAAAATCAATATGACAAGTCTCAGAAAAACCTGCACCACAGGAACCACCACAACCCCCCAGAGAACAGTACCGGGACCGACCCTCTTCCTGTGGTTAAACACACACACACACACACACACACACACACACACACACATACACGTACACACACACACACCCTCAGTTAGAAGTGCAACATGATGAAACATGAATTTTAAATTAACTGTAGTCTATTAGACAGAATCAATTACCAACTATGTGTGCTGTTCACAGAACCAGCAGCATCTTTAATAAATAATAAACTCAACAAATGTCAAGAAAGAAAAAATATAAAATATAAAAACACAATTCAATTTTCAGCTTAACTGCCTTGTTAACTCACCTTGAAACACCCTCCATTTAAACTCAACAGAAACAAAATCAAACCATCTCTATCAGTCACTGTCACCAACACTGGTGTCCAACCGAGTCCTCTCCTGTCCCTCTCCTGTCCCCACAGTGTCCTCATCTGCCCCGGGGTAACAGTCCTGGGCTGGAGCCTCTGTGAATCACCTTGTTACTGCATTTCCTGCCGTCAAACTAGTCGAAATAAACCCTTAATTAATAATAATCCATGTTAAACCTCCATGTTTCTACAGTAGCCCCGAACAGACAAACCAAACGCTGGCTCTACACAGGGCTTTTATGCCTTTTTTCGAGGTCTCGCGGCCCTTACAGTTTCTCCTTCATGCTTGGAAGGCTGAGCTATATATTTCAATGATTGCAATCTTCATCTTCATCATTGATGCCACTAAATCTTACACACTGGTCCTTTAAGCTGTGTCAGTCACTTATGACATAAGTCAAAATCTTAGAGTTTAGATTAGATATTCCTTTACCATAACTGATTAGCCTATTTAGTATTATTACTGTTGTTAATTATAATGTAAGGCGAGGTAATCACATCTACAGGCAGCCCGTGAGCTCTGAAAGATGCTGTAGACTCTTTTACCAATTATCTACCAGGAATGTAGAACAGGAAGTCATTTTAAATTTTTGTTTTTCCTCATCAGTTAAGCATTGATTAAGTGATTTTTAAGTTGAGACATTTAAGTCAAAACAAGTCAAATTTAGTTGAAAAGCCAAAGCTTTTAAAGGACAATTCCGGCGCAAAATGAACCTGGGGTTAATACCACATGTGTACCAAGTTGGTCCGGTCTCTGGGATATGTTTTCATGCTAATCGACCGTGACCAGTTTTAGCACAAAACCGCTAATTACCTTATAACGCTAGTCAACAGGGCACAGAGTAACGTGAAAAGAAATAACTTTTTAGTTAGAGAACTTTTTCCCAGAGAACAGACGAACTTGGTACACATGTGTTATTAACCCCAGGTTCATTTTGCGCCGGAATTGTCCTTTAAGACATCTAGACATCATTATTTGCTGGAAGTTCGATGAGAAGTTTGTTTGCATGTATCAATCTGATCATCCAACTGTAACTGATAAGAACATTTTCCTAAAATGTTAAACTTTTCCTTTAAATCTTTCTGTTGTTTCAGTAGCATTTCAATAACTATGTGAATGTGAAGCAGCTGAAAAAGAAAAAAAGTACGGGTATTCCTAGTTAAACAATAATCTCACTCATCCCGTACCACTGAAAGCAAGATTAGATTCCCTGGTTTTTGTTTTGTTTCTGCCTATACCTCTCAGTCTAGTCATAAACAATTGCACATGGCCAAGAGGGTTATTACACAAACACACAATTTGAGGAACTAAGTGGTTACTCACAGTATGTGCTGACATATTAAAACATAATACAGCACAAAGGTTGTTGTGTAAACTTCACACCTTTCTGATTAACAGAAGAAGAACGGGTGTAGCTTTATAAACTGTAAATGTCTGTTCCTACTATTTCAGCTGTAGTTCAATATCTCAGTGGAATAATATGAATATGTGTCCTGATATTGTTTTACATTTATTATATCAACCGTTGCCAATTAATGTTAGACTGTGGTCTGTAACAGTGTATTTGTTTGTGTGTGTGTGTGTGTGTGTGTGTGTGTGTGTGTGTGTGTGTGTGTGTGTGTGTGTACCTCTGTCCCTATTTGGTTGCACTTCCTGAGTGATGGTGACATCCGTGTACGACACATCTGAGTTGATTTTACCTGCAGAACAAGACTTTATATAATTTAATTCATATTTTTTTAGCCAAATTCCAAGGAATCAGAAAAGCCAACCGGGGTATGGGTAAGGATATTTTTCAGCAAACATTCTGCATAGTTACACTTTATATCTTAAATTGAACAAAGCAAAAAGCACCTAATTGGAAGGTTGTGGGTTCGATCCCTGGCTCCTGGTGCCACATGTCGAAGTATCCTTGAGCAAGATACTGAACCCCAAATTGCTCCCGATGCCGTGCATTGGTGTGTGAATGTGTATGAGTGTTAGTTTCTCTTCGATGGACTTTTGCCGTCACTGAGTGAATGTGTGTGAAAGGGTGAATGTGGCACGTAGTGTAAAAGCGCTTTGAGTGGTTGGAAGACTAGAAACTGTTAAGCACGGGGTGGCTCTATCATGCTTTGGGGTTTTGTTGCAGCCAGTGGCACAGGAACGAATTACACTGTGTTAAAAAAGCTAAATCTGGAAAGAGGAAAGCTTCTACAACAGGATAATGATCCTAAACATCTCTCAAAATCCACCATGGACTACCTCAATAGACGACCCCCTGACTTAAATATAATTGAAAATCTGTGGGTAGATCTTAAAAGGGCTGTGCGTGCAAGATGGCCAGAAAATATTGCAGAACTAGAAGCATTTTGCAATGTTTGACATAGGTTGCCCAAACTTTTGCACGTCCCACAATTTTATTTTTTAATTTTCTGGTTGTGTTTTCAAAAAGTACTTGAAGCCATTATCTTTATCTTCATCTTCACAGTCATATAGTCAGAGGTAGTGTTTATTTCTATAAAAACTAATAGTGTTGCAGTCTAAAATTATCCTTTAACTCCATATTTGTTAGTGGTTTTTCTCTTATTTCACTTAATTTGCACTTTCAGGGAGTTCAGATCTCAGGAGGCCTGTAAAATACCTGCAAAACATTTAACAAAGATAATGTTTCAATCGTAATCTTCCATTTTCTGATCTATTTGTTCTATAAGGATATGTATTGCAAGATTAAAAGGTCCAACGCTCACCGACTTGTATTCCAGTTTTCTGAAAGAATATTTAAATAATTTAACCTACAATGTATTGATTGTCAACCTTGTACTTTAGTTAACGTCGGCACTACAGAGAAGTTCCTGTGACACCAAAAACTAAAAGGATTCCACCTCTCATTGATAAACACAAAGACTTTGGTTGATTTGTTGAACATGAAAAGAAAAAGTAGGATTGATTCTTAAGATCTGACACTCCCAGATTGTTTGTTTTTGATCTTTTTGTTTGAAGTGAGATTCATGCATCATTTTTAGAAACAATTCCTTAACTGCATTTCAGTTATTTAAAAGGTGTCATGAAGTTCTAATAAAAGACGTGCTGTTGTTTTCTTCATATTTTCTTTCTTTATCTCTGTCCATGCTGCTGTGTATTCAAAGACACTATTCAGCTCGTTATTCTGATGTGTCCAGTTTTAAACCTTTTTCCCACTTAAAGGTCCATTTTGTCAATTTTTAAAAAGGGCTCAATAATTATACAGCTGTCACTGTAGTTTTTAGCAGATGTTACTCCAACTGGAGTAAATTGTGTTTTGACTAATACACATCTGGTGCTCTATTGAGTATTTACAGCAGCAGGACAGTGTGTGTGTGGGACAAATAATAAGTCAAAACTCCCCAGGATGACAGAGCCACCTGAGAGACACAACAGCAGAAAGACAAGAAAATATTTAGCTCAAAAAGCCTTAAAGTCTAATACCTTCCTGGAGTCTTCGCTGGTTGCCAACAAGCCAAGACTGCTAGCAGCTGGCTTAAGCCAAGAAATAGTCCAGCAAATAACCCCCATAAAAATATGTTTGTCTGTACAAATTAAATAAACACTGTATTTTTTCACTTTTGGACAGAGCCATGCTAGTTTCTACCTGCTTAACTACGGCTCCAGCTACTTATGTAAGTCCGACTATTCCTTTACTACGACCACCTTTGCTATAAAGAGACTACAATCAATGTCTGCACAATGGCAGGAGGTCCTTCATCGGGACCACATTAATGCAGGCCGATTTAAGTGTTTCACCAAATCAGTGTACAGTTGGATATTTTGTTAACAGTTACCCAAAGTCCTTTCTACGGAAGCCGAGAACGGCCATGGATTTATTTATTTATTTTATGCACTGTTATATCGTGATAACGACTTATTATCTCATTATCTCGAGATAACAAAGATCGTTATCTCGTGATAACTAATTAATTAATAATGTGTTACCGGTAGGCTACAGCTACGGCCAGTGGCTACGGAAGCCGTTCGTGGCAGCGCATTAGTTTGAAGTCAAGACGAACACATTATTAATTCATTCGTTATCACGAGAAAATGATCTTTGTTATGTCAAGATAAGGAAATAATGAATTCGTTGTCTCGAGAAAACAAACTTTGTTATCACGAGATAACAGTGCATAAAAATAAAAAAAAACGATGGCCGTTCTCGGCTTCCGTACCTTTCTCTCACAGAAGTAGGCTATGTTTTTATGCTAGCATCAGTGGCGTGCACAGACTTTTTGAAGGGCAGGGGCGGAAGAAAAAAAGGGCACATATAGCGTGTCCTCACCACTGTAGAGGGCACTTTAGCACGTGTTTTTCAACAATTGAGTTGAGTTATGGGTATTCCAGTTTTCATTAACTGCTGCACCAACCATCTGCTGGAAAATACTCAAATTGTGCCACTCAGAGGGGGTTAAATATGCTTTATACAGGACTGCATCACCCTTTTTTATCACCCTGTCGCTAGTGAGGAAAGGCTACCGAGTTTGCTATTTCTAGGCACTAGAAGAAGAAACGTTTTGTTTTTGTTTTTTTTCTAACCACGGGAACTTTCCAGTGTTATCGCCATCACTGTCTATGTTCCTCACAGTGATCTTCATCATCATCATCATCACTGTTTACATTTATGATGTCTTATTTATTCTCCTGTACAGCACTTTGGTCAACTTTGGTTGTTTTTAAAGTGCTTAACAAATAAAGTTGGATTGGATTGGATACTTTCCACATGAGTCATGTGTAAATGGGGCGTGGTGGTTTGTTGATAAACTCTGAACAGTTGTTCCTACCATCACTGTAATGTCTCTCTGGATATGAACACAGTGTGTGTGCAGTTAGGGCTTTAAATGGACCTGGAGGAGCTCAGTGTTTCTCTCTCTCTCACCATCTTGTTGCTGTTTTTCGCCTACACACCTGTTGAAGGTAAACTCTACTATATGCAGCCTGTTAGCATCAATTAGATGTTTTTGTTCCAGATTAATTTGTAACCTGAACGATAGACAAATTAAATTACTGAAGTAACCTGTTGTTGGAGCTTGACATGTAAACTATTGAATATCTTCATCTAACACATTTTAGCCTAAACAAGTAAAGATATCAGCAATAATTCTGATATATAAGCTATAGATTCTAATATTGATATGATGTTGTTATATTGTCTGTGAATATTCTCTGAGATATGTTCAGTTTACTGATTTCTTTAGACCTATATACTAACACTAACCTACCTCATTGGCTGAAATAACAACCTGAGGATGATCATTGATGAGGGAATAATCCATGTGCTTTTCCAGTAAACATTTTAATGAATGTAGTCAGGAAGTGATGAGGAAGGGCAGCCAGGCTCAGTGTATCTTCTTAACACAGGCTAACCAAAGGTTTTACATGTTATTAAATAGATTGTGTGGCAGAAAAGTTAGATAAAGGGCATAACTAAAGTAAATACAGACAGAGAGTGAGTCAGACAGAGAGATAACCAAACGGTCTCCCTTTCAGCAAGACAACGACCCAAAGCATGCATCCAAATCAGCAAAAGCATGGTTTTGCAATGGCCCAGCTAAAGCCCAGACCTGAATCCAACTGAACTTCCGTGCACAGGAGGTGCTCTCGCAATCTGAAGTCAAGATGTAGCCATGCTGATAGATTCCTGCCCAAAAGAATCAAAGGTGCTTCAACAAAGTATTAGTTTAAGGGTGTGCACACTTATGTAATCAGGTTATTGTAAGTTTTTTATTTTCCCCCTAAAAGATTTTAGTTTGTTTTCCAATTGAATTGTTCACGTTAAAGGTTGAAAAAGTTCTAACATGGTTTATCTTTGTTTTATTTTTTACATCACAAAAATCTGGCATTAAAAAGGGTGTGTTTATATATCCACTGTATCTGTTATATCTTGTTGAAGCCTGTGTGATCAAAAGACATGGCAATGGAGACAGACTATTTTTCATATTTGAGAAGTGGAGCTCTCTGTACTTTTGTGGCTTCGAATTAAATATGTTATGTTTATATATGTTTAAAGTTTAGTTTCCATCCTATGTCCCTGTTTGTACTTTCAGATGTGGATTTTATTTTACTGTATCAGGCTCACTTCCAGCTGCTACATTTGATTTAAAGGGGGTTTAATCAAGATACAATGCAAGTAGTTCAGAGAGGAACTTCTCTTTTCTAGTTGTTTCAAGGATTTAAAGAAAATGTCATTTATAAATGGCACAAAGCTTGTAGTAACTTTAATAAATGTTGTTCATTGTTCATGTTGTTCTCTGAGATATGTGTAGTTTTCTGTTAATTCATGCAGACTTTTGGGAACAATAGGCTACTTAGATTTGATTTCCTTGATGATAATGTTTCACAACATACATACATACATAGGCGATGTGGGCTGTAGTACCCCCTGCTGGACTGATATAAGTTAAATAAAAGAAAATTTTCATTAGGTTTTTTT
>NW_026136925.1:0-57200 GCF_905237075.1 Dicentrarchus labrax | reverse complement strand
CACAGAATAATTCATTCTGGACTTGCAAAGCTTCACAGTGGCATACTTGAAGTGATGGATGAAGTGGCTTGGTGTGGCTCTCTCACTTAGTTTGGCTGTAATGCACAAAACTATTAAAAGTGACTTTTTTGCGTTTCCCATGTAATTCTGGCTGTTTCTTGTTTCACATGCAATTCTGTGGGACTTTGGTGTTTTTCCACCTAAGTGTACCGAATGAGCTTCTCAGTCTGAGAAAACAAGCTTTTTCACACAAGCTGCCATTCTCTTCCAGAAGCACATATCTGCCAGTTTCCACCTCAGGAAGCTTCACAGCGGCGACTTGTACATTATAGAGTGGTTTTGGTGTGGCTCTCTCACTTAGTTTGGCTGTAATGCACAAAACTATTAAAAGTGACTTTTTTGCGTTTCCCATGTAATTCTGGCTTTTTCTTGTTTCACATGCAATTCTGTGGGACTTTGGTGTTTTTCCACCTAAGTGTGCCGAATGAGCTTCTCAGTCTGAGAAAACAAGCTTTTTCACACAAGCTGCCATTCTCTTCCAGAAGCACCTATCTTACAGTTTCCACCTCAGGAAGCTTCACAGCGGCGACTTGTACATTATAGAGTGGTTTGGTGTGGCTCTCTCACTCAGTTAGGCTGTAATGCACAAAACTATTAAAAGTGACTTTTTGGGTTTCCCATGTAATTCTGGCTGTTTCTTGTTTCACATGCAATTATTTGGGACTTTGGTGTTTTTCCACCTAAGTGTGCCGAATGAGCTTCTCAGTCTGAGAAAACAAGCTTTTCACACAAGCTGCCATTCTCTTCCAGAAGCACATATCTGCCAGTTTCCACCTCAGGAAGCTTCACAGCGGCGACTTGTACATTATAGAGTGGTTTGGTTCGGCTCTCTCACTTAGTTTGGCTGTAATGCACAAAACTATTAAAAGTGACTTTTTTGCGTTTCCCATGTAATTCTGGCTTTTTCTTGTTTCACATGCAATTCTGTGGGACTTTGGTGTTTTTCCACCTAAGTGTGCCAAATGAGCTTCTCAGGCTGAGAAAACAAGCTTTTTCACACAAGCTGCCATTCTCTTCCAGAAGCACCTATCTGCCAGTTTCCACCTCAGGAAGCTTCACAGCAGCGACTTGTACATTATAGAGTGGTTTGGTGTTGCTCCCTCACTTAGTTTGGCTGTAATGCACAAAACTAGTAAAAGTGACTTTTTTGCGTTTCCCATGTAATTCTGGCTTTTTCTTGTTTCACATGCAATTCTGTGGGACTTTGGTGTTTTTCCACCTAAGTGTGCCGAATGAGCTTCTCAGTCTGAGAAAACAAGCTTTTTCACACAAGCTGCCATTCTCTTCCAGAAGCACCTATCTGCCAGTTTCCACCTCAGGAAGCTTCACAGCAGCGACTTGAACATTATAGAGTGGTTTGGTGTGGCTCTCTCACTCAGTTAGGCTGTAATGCACAAAACTATTAAAAGTGACTTTTTGCGTTTCCCATGTAATTCTGGCTGTTTCTTGTTTCACATGCAATTATGTGGGACTTTGGTGTTTTTCCACCTAAGTGTGCCGAATGAGCTTCTCAGTCTGAGAAAACAAGCTTTTTCACACAAGCTGCCATTCTCTTCCAGAAGCACATATCTGCCAGTTTCCACCTCAGGAAGCTTCACAGCGCGACTTGTACATTATAGAGTGGTTTGGTGTGGCTCTCTCACTTAGTTTGGCTGTAATGCACAAAACTATTAAAAGTGACTTTTTTGCGTTTCCCATGTAATTCTGGCTTTTTCTTGTTTCACATGCAATTCTGTGGGACTTTGGTGTTTTTCCACCTAAGTGTGCCAAATGAGCTTCTCAGGCTGAGAAAACAAGCTTTTTCACACAAGCTGCCATTCTCTTCCAGAAGCACCTATCTGCCAGTTTCCACCTCAGGAAGCTTCACAGCAGCGACTTGTACATTATAGAGTGGTTTTGGTGTTGCTCCCTCACTTAGTTTGGCTGTAATGCACAAAACTATTAAAAGTGACTTTTTTGCGTTTCCCATGTAATTCTGGCTTTTTCTTGTTTCACATGCAATTCTGTGGGACTTTGGTGTTTTTCCACCTAAGTGTGCCGAATGAGCTTCTCAGTCTGAGAAAACAAGCTTTTTCACACAAGCTGCCATTCTCTTCCAGAAGCACCTATCTGCCAGTTTCCACCTCAGGAAGCTTCACAGCAGCGACTTGAACATTATAGAGTGGTTTGGTGTGGCTCTCTCACTCAGTTAGGCTGTAATGCACAAAACTATTAAAGTGACTTTTTTTGCGTTTCCCATGTAATTCTGGCTGTTTCTTGTTTCACATGCAATTATGTGGGACTTTGGTGTTTTTCC
This sequence comes from Dicentrarchus labrax, assembly GCF_905237075.1. Lineage (NCBI taxonomy): Eukaryota > Metazoa > Chordata > Actinopteri > Moronidae > Dicentrarchus > Dicentrarchus labrax. The sequence continues at coordinate 54,844 of NW_026136925.1, read as the reverse complement.
ACCTAAGTGTGCCGAATGAGCTTCTCAGTCTGAGAAAACAAGCTTTTTCACACAAGCTGCCATTCTCTTCCAGAAGCACATATCTGCCAGTTTCCACCTCAGGAAGCTTCACAGCGCGACTTGTACATTATAGAGTGGTTTGGTGTGGCTCTCTCACTTAGTTTGGCTGTAATGCACAAAACTATTAAAAGTGACTTTTTTGCGTTTCCCATGTAATTCTGGCTTTTTCTTGTTTCACATGCAATTCTGTGGGACTTTGGTGTTTTTCCACCTAAGTGTGCCAAATGAGCTTCTCAGGCAGAGAAAACAAGCTTTTTCACACAAGCTGCCATTCTCTTCCAGAAGCACCTATCTGCCAGTTTCCACCTCAGGAAGCTTCACAGCAGCGACTTGTACATTATAGAGTGGTTTGGTGTTGCTCCCTCACTTAGTTTGGCTGTAATGCACAAAACTAGTAAAAGTGACTTTTTTGCGTTTCCCATGTAATTCTGGCTTTTTCTTGTTTCACATGCAATTCTGTGGGACTTTGGTGTTTTTCCACCTAAGTGTGCCGAATGAGCTTCTCAGTCTGAGAAAACAAGCTTTTTCACACAAGCTGCCATTCTCTTCCAGAAGCACCTATCTGCCAGTTTCCACCTCAGGAAGCTTCACAGCGGCGACTTGTACATTATAGAGTGGTTTGGTGTGGCTCTCTCACTCAGTTAGGCTGTAATGCACAAAACTATTAAAAGTGACTTTTTTGCGTTTCCCATGTAATTCTGGCTTTTTCTTGTTTCACATGCAATTCTGTGGGACTTTGGTGTTTTTCCACCTAAGTGTGCCGAATGAGCTTCTCAGTCTGAGAAAACAAGCTTTTTCACACAAGCTGCCATTCTCTTCCAGAAGCACCTATGTGCCAGTTTCCACCTCAGGAAGCTTCACAGCGGCGAATTGTACATTACAGAGTGTTTTTTTTTTCTGTGTTCAAAATGCAGTTACGCTTTTTCGACAAAAGAGGGCACACTTGACCACAGAATAATTCATTCTGGACTTGCAAAGCTTCACAGTGGCATACTTGAAGTGATGGATGAAGTGGCTTGGTGTGGCTCTCTCACTTAGTTTGGCTGTAATGCACAAAACTATTAAAAGTGACTTTTTTGCGTTTCCCATGTAATTCTGGCTGTTTCTTGTTTCACATGCAATTCTGTGGGACTTTGGTGTTTTTCCACCTAAGTGTGCCAAATGAGCTTCTCAGGCTGAGAAAACAAGCTTTTTCACACAAGCTGCCAATCTCTTCCAGAAGCACCTATCTGCCAGTTTCCACCTCAGGAAGCTTCACAGCGGCGACTTGTACATTATAGAGTGGTTTGGTGTTGCTCCCTCACTTAGTTTGGCTGTAATGCACAAAACTATTAAAAGTGACTTTTCTGCGTTTCCCATGTAATTCTGGCTTTTTCTTGTTTCACATGCAATTCTGTGGGACTTTGGTGTTTTTCCACCTAAGTGTGCCGAATGAGCTTCTCAGTCTGAGAAAACAAGTTTTTTTCACTCAAGCTGCCATTCTCTTCCAGAAGCACCTATCTGCCAGTTTCCACCTCAGGAAGCCTCACAGCGGCGACTTGTACATTATACAGTTGTTTGGTGTTGCTCCCTCACTTAGTTTGGCTGTAATGCACAAAACTATTAAAAGTGACTTTTTTGCATTTCCCATGTAATTCTGGCTTTTTCTTGTTTCACATGCAATTCTGTGGGACTTTGGTGTTTTTCCACCTAAGTGTGCCGAATGAGCTTCTCAGTCTGAGAAAACAAGCTTTTTCACACAAGCTGCCATTCTCTTCCAGAAGCACCTATCTGCCAGTTTCCACCTCAGGAAGCTTCACAGGCGGCGACTTGTACATTATAGAGTGGTGTGGTGTTGCTCCCTCACTTAGTTTGGCTGTAATGCACAAAACTATTAAAAGTGACTTTTCTGCGTTTCCCATGTAATTCTGGCTTTTTCTTGTTTCACATGCAATTCTGTGGGACTTTGGTGTTTTTCCACCTAAGTGTGCCGAATGAGCTTCTCAGTCTGAGAAAACAAGCTTTTTCACACAAGCTACCATTCTCTTCCAGAAGCACCTATCTGCCAGTTTCCACCTCAGGAAGCTTCACAGCGGCGACTTGTACATTATAGAGTGGTGTGGTGTTGCTCCCTCACTTAGATGGCTGTAATGCACAAAACTATTAAAAGTGACTTTTTTTGCATTTCCCATGTAATTCTGGCTTTTTCTTGTTTCACATGCAATTCTGTGGGACTTTGGTGTTTTTCCACCTAAGTGTGCCGAATGAGCTTCTCAGGCTGAGAAAACAAGCTTTTTCACACAAGCTGCCATTCTCTTCCAGAAGCACCTATGTGCCAGTTTCCACCTCAGGAAGCTTCACAGCAGCGACTTGTACATTACAGAGTGTTTTGTTTTTCTGTGTTCAAAATGCAGTTACGCTTTTTCGACAAAAGAGGGCACACTTGACCACAGAATAATTCATTCTGGACTTGCAAATTTTCACAGTGGCATACTTGAAGTGATGGATGAAGTGGCTTGGTGTGGCTCTCTCACTTAGTTTGGCTGTAATGCACAAAACTATTAAAAGTGACTTTTCTGCGTTTCCCATGTAATTCTGGCTGTTTCTTGTTTCACATGCAATTCTGTGGGACTTTGGTGTTTTTCCACCTAAGTGTACCGAATGAGCTTCTCAGTTTGAGAAAACAAGCTTTTTCACACAAGCTGCCATTCTCTTCCAGAAGCACATATCTGCCAGTTTCCACCTCAGGAAGCTTCACAGCGGCGACTTGTACATTATAGAGTGGTTTGGTGTGGCTCTCTCACTTAGTTTGGCTGTAATGCACAAAACTATTAAAAGTGACTTTTTGCGTTTCCCATGTAATTCTGGCTTTTTCTTGTTTCACATGCAATTCTGTGGGACTTTGGTGTTTTTCCACCTAAGTGTGCCGAATGAGCTTCTCAGTCTGAGAAAACAAGCTTTTTCACACAAGCTGCCATTCTCTTCCAGAAGCACCTATCTGCCAGTTTCCACCTCAGGAAGCTTCACAGCGGCGACTTGTACATTATAGAGTGGTTTGGTGTGGCTCTCTCACTCAGTTAGGCTGTAATGCACAAAACTATTAAAAGTGACTTTTTTGGGTTTCCCATGTAATTCTGGCTGTTTCTTGTTTCACATGCAATTATGTGGGACTTTGGTGTTTTTCCACCTAAGTGTGCCGAATGAGCTTCTCAGTCTGAGAAAACAAGCTTTTTCACACAAGCTGCCATTCTCTTCCAGAAGCACATATCTGCCAGTTTCCACCCCAGGTAGCTTCACAGCGGCGACTTGTACATTATAGAGTGGTTTGGTGTGGCTCTCTCACTTAGTTTGGCTGTAATGCACAAAACTATTAAAAGTGACTTTTTGCGTTTCCCATGTAATTCTGGCTTTTTCTTGTTTCACATGCAATTCTGTGGGACTTTGGTGTTTTTCCACCTAAGTGTGCCGAATGAGCTTCTCAGTCTGAGAAAACAAGCTTTTTCACACAAGCTGCCATTCTCTTCCAGAAGCACCTATCTGCCAGTTTCCACCTCAGGAAGCTTCACAGCGGCGACTTGTACATTATAGAGTGGTTTGGTGTGGCTCTCTCACTCAGTTAGGCTGTAATGCACAAAACTATTAAAAGTGACTTTTTTGGGTTTCCCATGTAATTCTGGCTGTTTCTTGTTTCACATGCAATTATGTGGGACTTTGGTGTTTTTCCACCTAAGTGTGCCGAATGAGCTTCTCAGTCTGAGAAAACAAGCTTTTTCACACAAGCTGCCATTCTCTTCCAGAAGCACATATCTGCCAGTTTCCACCTCAGGAAGCTTCACAGCGGCGACTTGTACATTATAGAGTGGTTTGGTGTGGCTCTCTCACTTAGTTTGGCTGTAATGCACAAAACTATTAAAAGTGACTTTTTGCGTTTCCCATGTAATTCTGGCTTTTTCTTGTTTCACATGCAATTCTGTGGGACTTTGGTGTTTTTCCACCTAAGTGTGCCAAATGAGCTTCTCAGGCTGAGAAAACAAGCTTTTTCACACAAGCTGCCATTCTCTTCCAGAAGCACCTATCTGCCAGTTTCCACCTCAGGAAGCTTCACAGCAGCGACTTGTACATTATAGAGTGGTTTGGTGTTGCTCCCTCACTTAGTTTGGCTGTAATGCACAAAACTAGTAAAAGTGACTTTTTTGCGTTTCCCATGTAATTCTGGCTTTTTCTTGTTTCACATGCAATTCTGTGGGACTTTGGTGTTTTTCCACCTAAGTGTGCCGAATGAGCTTCTCAGTCTGAGAAAACAAGCTTTTTCACACAAGCTGCCATTCTCTTCCAGAAGCACCTATCTGCCAGTTTCCACCTCAGGAAGCTTCACAGCAGCGGCTTGAACATTATAGAGTGGTTTGGTGTGGCTCTCTCACTCAGTTAGGCTGTAATGCACAAAACTATTAAAAGTGACTTTTTTGCGTTTCCCATGTAATTCTGGCTGTTTCTTGTTTCACATGCAATTATGTGGGACTTTGGTGTTTTTCCACCTAAGTGTGCCGAATGAGCTTCTCAGTCTGAGAAAACAAGCTTTTTCACACAAGCTGCCATTCTCTTCCAGAAGCACATATCTGCCAGTTTCCACCTCAGGAAGCTTCACAGCGCGACTTGTACATTATAGAGTGGTTTGGTGTGGCTCTCTCACTTAGTTTGGCTGTAATGCACAAAACTATTAAAAGTGACTTTTTTGCGTTTCCCATGTAATTCTGGCTTTTTCTTGTTTCACATGCAATTCTGTGGGACTTTGGTGTTTTTCCACCTAAGTGTGCCAAATGAGCTTCTCAGGCAGAGAAAACAAGCTTTTTCACACAAGCTGCCATTCTCTTCCAGAAGCACCTATCTGCCAGTTTCCACCTCAGGAAGCTTCACAGCAGCGACTTGTACATTATAGAGTGGTTTGGTGTTGCTCCCTCACTTAGTTTGGCTGTAATGCAAAAAAACTAGTAAAAGTGACTTTTTTTGCGTTTCCCATGTAATTCTGGCTTTTTCTTGTTTCACATGCAATTCTGTGGGACTTTGGTGTTTTTCCACCTAAGTGTGCCGAATGAGCTTCTCAGTCTGAGAAAACAAGCTTTTTCACACAAGCTGCCATTCTCTTCCAGAAGCACCTATCTGCCAGTTTCCACCTCAGGAAGCTTCACAGCGGCGACTTGTACATTATAGAGTGGTTTGGTGTGGCTCTCTCACTCAGTTAGGCTGTAATGCACAAAACTATTAAAAGTGACTTTTTTGCGTTTCCCATGTTATTCTGGCTTTTTCTTGTTTCACATGCAATTCTGTGGGACTTTGGTGTTTTTCCACCTAAGTGTGCCGAATGAGCTTCTCAGTCTGAGAAAACAAGCTTTTTCACACAAGCTGCCATTCTCTTCCAGAAGCACCTATGTGCCAGTTTCCACCTCAGGAAGCTTCACAGCGGCGACTTGTACATTACAGAGTGTTTTTTTTTCTGTGTTCAAAATGCAGTTACGCTTTTTCGACAAAAGAGGGCACACTTGACCACAGAATAATTCATTCTGGACTTGCAAAGCTTCACAGTGGCATACTTGAAGTGATGGATGAAGTGGCTTGGTGTGGCTCTCTCACTTAGTTTGGCTGTAATGCACAAAACTATTAAAAGTGACTTTTTTGCGTTTCCCATGTAATTCTGGCTGTTTCTTGTTTCACATGCAATTCTGTGGGACTTTGGTGTTTTTCCACCTAAGTGTGCCAAATGAGCTTCTCAGGCTGTGAAAACAAGCTTTTTCACACAAGCTGCCATTCTCTTCCAGAAGCACCTATCTGCCAGTTTCCACCTCAGGAAGCTTCACAGCGGCGACTTGTACATTATAGAGTGGTTTGGTGTTGCTCCCTCACTTAGTTTGGCTGTAATGCACAAAACTATTAAAAGTGACTTTTCTGCGTTTCCCATGTAATTCTGGCTTTTTCTTGTTTCACATGCAATTCTGTGGGACTTTGGTGTTTTTCCACCTAAGTGTGCCGAATGAGCTTCTCAGTCTGAGAAAACAAGCTTTTTCACTCAAGCTGCCATTCTCTTCCAGAAGCACCTATCTGCCAGTTTCCACCTCAGGAAGCCTCACAGCGGCGACTTGTACGTTATAGAGTGGTTTGGTGTTGCTCCCTCACTTAGTTTGGCTGTAATGCACAAAACTATTAAAAGTGACTTTTTTGCATTTCCCATGTAATTCTGGCTTTTTCTTGTTTCACATGCAATTCTGTGGGACTTTGGTGTTTTTCCACCTAAGTGTGCCGAATGAGCTTCTCAGTCTGAGAAAACAAGCTTTTTCACACAAGCTGCCATTCTCTTCCAGAAGCACCTATCTGCCAGTTTCCACCTCAGGAAGCTTCACAGCGGCGACTTGTACATTATAGAGTGGTTTGGTGTGGCTCTCTCACTCAGTTAGGCTGTAATGCACAAAACTATTAAAAGTGACTTTTTTGCGTTTCCCATGTTATTCTGGCTTTTTCTTGTTTCACATGCAATTCTGTGGGACTTTGGTGTTTTTTCCACCTAAGTGTGCCGAATGAGCTTCTCAGTCTGAGAAAACAAGCTTTTTCACACAAGCTGCCATTCTCTTCCAGAAGCACCTATGTGCCAGTTTCCACCTCAGGAAGCTTCACAGCGGCGACTTGTACATTACAGAGTGTTTTTTTTTTCTGTGTTCAAAATGCAGTTACGCTTTTTCGACAAAAGAGGGCACACTTGACCACAGAATAATTCATTCTGGACTTGCAAAGCTTCACAGTGGCATACTTGAAGTGATGGATGAAGTGGCTTGGTGTGGCTCTCTCACTTAGTTTGGCTGTAATGCACAAAACTATTAAAAGTGACTTTTTCGTTTCCCATGTAATTCTGGCTGTTTCTTGTTTCACATGCAATTCTGTGGGACTTTGGTGTTTTTCCACCTAAGTGTGCCAAATGAGCTTCTCAGGCTGAGAAAACAAGCTTTTTCACACAAGCTGCCAATCTCTTCCAGAAGCACCTATCTGCCAGTTTCCACCTCAGGAAGCTTCACAGCGGCGACTTGTACATTATAGAGTGGTTTGGTGTTGCTCCCTCACTTAGTTTGGCTGTAATGCACAAAACTATTAAAAGTGACTTTTCTGCGTTTCCCATGTAATTCTGGCTTTTTCTTGTTTCACATGCAATTCTGTGGGACTTTGGTGTTTTTCCACCTAAGTGTGCCGAATGAGCTTCTCAGTCTGAGAAAACAAGCTTTTTCACACAAGCTGCCATTCTCTTCCAGAAGCACCTATCTGCCAGTTTCCACCTCAGGAAGCCTCACAGCGGCGACTTGTACATTATAGCGTGGTTTGGTGTTGCTCCCTCACTTAGTTTGGCTGTAATGCACAAAACTATTAAAAGTGACTTTTTTGCATTTCCCATGTAATTCTGGCTTTTTCTTGTTTCACATGCAATTCTGTGGGACTTTGGTGTTTTTCCACCTAAGTGTGCCGAATGAGCTTCTCAGTCTGAGAAAACAAGCTTTTTCACACAAGCTGCCATTCTCTTCCAGAAGCACCTATCTGCCAGTTTCCACCTCAGGAAGCCTCACAGCGGCGACTTGTACATTATAGAGTGGTGTGGTGTTGCTCCCTCACTTAGTTTGGCTGTAATGCACAAAACTATTAAAAGTGACTTTTCTGCGTTTCCCATGTAATTCTGGCTTTTTCTTGTTTCACATGCAATTCTGTGGGACTTTGGTGTTTTTCCACCTAAGTGTGCCGAATGAGCTTCTCAGTCTGAGAAAACAAGCTTTTTCACACAAGCTACCATTCTCTTCCAGAAGCACCTATCTGCCAGTTTCCACCTCAGGAAGCTTCACAGCGGCGACTTGTACATTATAGAGTGGTGTGGTGTTGCTCCCTCACTTAGATGGCTGTAATGCACAAAACTATTAAAAGTGACTTTTTTGCATTTCCCATGTAATTCTGGCTTTTTCTTTTTTCACAAGCAATTCTGTGGGACTTTGGTGTTTTTCCACCTAAGTGTGCCGAATGAGCTTCTCAGTCTGAGAAAACAAGCTTTTTCACACAAGCTGCCATTCTCTTCCAGAAGCACCTATGTGCCAGTTTCCACCTCAGGAAGCTTCACAGCAGCGACTTGTACATTACAGAGTGTTTTTTTTTTTCTGTGTTCAAAATGCAGTTACGCTTTTTCGACAAAAGAGGGCACACTTGACCACAGAATAATTCATTCTGGACTTGCAAAGCTTCACAGTGGCATACTTGAAGTGATGGATGAAGTGGCTTGGTGTGGCTCTCTCACTTAGTTTGGCTGTAATGCACAAAACTATTAAAAGTGACTTTTTTGCGTTTCCCATGTAATTCTGGCTGTTTCTTGTTTCACATGCAATTCTGTGGGACTTTGGTGTTTTTCCACCTAAGTGTGCCAAATGAGCTTCTCAGGCTGAGAAAACAAGCTTTTTCACACAAGCTGCCAGTCTCTTCCAGAAGCACCTATCTGCCAGTTTCCACCTCAGGAAGCTTCACAGCGGCGACTTGTACATTATAGAGTGGTTTGGTGTTGCTCCCTCACTTAGTTTGGCTGTAATGCACAAAACTATTAAAAGTGACTTTTCTGCGTTTCCCATGTAATTCTGGCTTTTTCTTGTTTCACATGCAATTCTGTGGGACTTTGGTGTTTTTCCACCTAAGTGTGCCGAATGAGCTTCTCAGTCTGAGAAAACAAGCTTTTTCACACAAGCTGCCATTCTCTTCCAGAAGCACCTATCTGCCAGTTTCCACCTCAGGAAGCCTCACAGCGGCGACTTGTACATTATAGCGTGGTTTGGTGTTGCTCCCTCACTTAGTTTGGCTGTAATGCACAAAACTATTAAAAGTGACTTTTCTGCGTTTCCCATGTAATTCTGGCTTTTTCTTGTTTCACATTGAATTCTGTGGGACTTTGGTGTTTTTCCACCTAAGTGTGCCGAATGAGCTTCTCAGTCTGAGAAAACAAGCTTTTTCACACAAGCTGCCATTCTCTTCCAGAAGCACCTATCTGCCAGTTTCCACCTCAGGAAGCTTCACAGCGGCGACTGTACATTATAGAGTGGTGTGGTGTTGCTCCCTCACTTAGTTTGGGTGTAATGCACAAAACTATTAAAAGTGACTTTTCTGCGTTTCCCATGTAATTCTGGCTTTTTCTTGTTTCACATGCAATTCTGTGGGACTTTGGTGTTTTTCCACCTAAGTGTGCCGAATGAGCTTCTCAGTCTGAGAAAACAAGCTTTTTCACACAAGCTACCATTCTCTTCCAGAAGCACCTATCTGCCAGTTTCCACCTCAGGAAGCTTCACAGCGGCGACTTATACATAATAGAGTGGTGTGGTGTTGCTCCCTCACTTAGTTTGGCTGTAATGCACAAAACTATTAAAAGTGACTTTTTTGCATTTCCCATGTAATTCTGGCTTTTTTCTTGTTTCACATGCAATTCTGTGGGACTTTGGTGTTTTTCCACCTAAGTGTGCCGAATGAGCTTCTCAGTCTGAGAAAACAAGCTTTTTCACACAAGCTGCCATTCTCTTCCAGAAGCACCTATGTGCCAGTTTCCACCTCAGGAAGCTTCACAGCGGCGACTTGTACATTACAGAGTGTTTTTTTTTTTTCTGTGTTCAAAATGCAGTTACGCTTTTTCGACAAAAGAGGGCACACTTGACCACAGAATAATTCATCCTGGACTTGCAAAGCTTCACAGTGGCATACTTGAAGTGATGGATGAAGTGGCTTGGTGTGGCTCTCTCACTTAGTTTGGCTGTAATGCACAAAACTATTAAAAGTGACTTTTTTGCGTTTCCCATGTAATTCTGGCTGTTTCTTGTTTCACATGCAATTCTGTGGGACTTTGGTGTTTTTCCACCTAAGTGTGCCAAATGAGCTTCTCAGGCTGAGAAAACAAGCTTTTTCACACAAGCTGACAATCTCTTCCAGAAGCACCTATCTGCCAGTTTCCACCTCAGGAAGCTTCACAGCGGCGACTTGTACATTAGAGAGTGGTGTGGTGTTGCTCCCTCACTTAGTTTGGCTGTAATGCACAAAACTATTAAAAGTGACTTTTTTGCATTTCCCATGTAATTCTGGCTTTTTCTTGTTTCACATCCAATTCTGTGGGACTTTGGTGTTTTTCCACCTAAGTGTGCCGAATGAGCTTCTCAGTCTGAGAAAACAAGGTTTTTCACACAAGCTGCCATTCTCTTCCAGAAGCACCTATGTGCCAGTTTCCACCTCAGGAAGCTTCACAGCGGCGACTTGTACATTACAGAGTGTTTTTTTTTTCTGTGTTCAAAATGCAGTTACGCTTTTTCGACAAAAGAGGGCACACATGACCACAGAATAATTCATTCTGGACTTGCAAAGTTTCACAGTGGCATACTTGAAGTGATGGATGAAGTGGCTTGGTATGGCTCTCTCTACTTAGTTTGGCTGTAGTGCACAAAACTATTAAAAGTGACTTTTTGCGTTTCCCATGTAATTCTGGCTGTTTCTTGTTTCACATGCAATTCTGTGGGACTTTGGTGTTTTTCCACCTAAGTGTGCCAAATGAGCTTCTCAGGCTGAGAAAACAAGCTTTTTTCACACAAGCTGCCAATCTCTTCCAGAAGCACCTATCTGCCAGTTTCCACCTCAGGAAGCTTCACAGCGGCGACTTGTACATTATAGAGTGGTTTGGTGTTGCTCCCTCACTTAGTTTGGCTGTAATGCACAAAACTATTAAAAGTGACTTTTCTGCGTTTCCCATGTAATTCTGGCTTTTTCTTGTTTCACATGCAATTCTGTGGGACTTTGGTGTTTTTCCACCTAAGTGTGCCGAATGAGCTTCTCAGTCTGAGAAAACAAGCTTTTTCACACAAGCTGCCATTCTCTTCCAGAAGCACCTATCTGCCAGTTTCCACCTCAGGAAGCTTCACAGCGGCGACTTGTACATTATAGAGTGGTGTGGTGTTGCTCCCTCACTTAGTTTGGCTGTAATGCACAAAACTATTAAAAGTGACTTTTTTGCATTTCCCATGTAATTCTGTCTTTTTCTTGTTTCACATCCAATTCTGTGGGACTTTGGTGTTTTTCCACCTAAGTGTGCCGAATGAGCTTCTCAGTCTGAGAAAACAAGCTTTTTCACACAAGCTGCCATTCTCTTCCAGAAGCACCTATGTGCCAGTTTCCACCTCAGGAAGCTTCACAGCAGCGAATTGTACATTACAGAGTGTTTTTTTTTTGTGTGTTCAAAATGCAGTTACGCTTTTTCGACAAAAGAGGGCACACTTGACCACAGAATAATTCATTCTGGACTTGCAAAGCTTCACAGTGGCATACTTGAAGTGATGGATGAAGTGGCTTGGTGTGGCTCTCTCACTTAGTTTGGCTGTAATGCACAAAACTATTAAAAGTGACTTTTTTGCGTTTCCCATGTAATTCTGGCTGTTTCTTGTTTCACATGCAATTCTGTGGGACTTTGGTGTTTTTCCACCTAAGTGTGCCGAATGAGCTTCTCAGTCTGAGAAAACAAGCTTTTTCACACAAGCTGCCATTCTCTTCCAGAAGCACCTATCTGACAGTTTCCACCTCAGGAAACTTCACAGCGGTGACTTGTACATTATAGAGTGGTTTGGTGTTGCTCCCTCACTTAGTTTGGCTGTAATGCACAAAACTATTAAAAGTGACTTTTTTGCGTTTCCCATGTAATTCTGGCTTTTTCTTGTTTCACATGCAATTCTTTGGGACTTTGGTGTTTTTCCACCTAAGTGTGCCGAATGAGCTTCTCAGTCTGAGAAAACAAGCTTTTTCACACAAGCTGCCATTCTCTTCCAGAAGCACATATCTGCCAGTTTCCACCTCAGGAAGCTTTACAGCAGCTACTTGTACATTATAGAGTGGTTTGGTGTTGCTCCCCCACTTAGTTTGGCTGTAATGCACAAAACTAGTAAAAGTGACTTTTTTGCGTTTCCCATGTAATTCTGGCTTTTTCTTGTTTCACATGCAATTCTGTGGGACTTTGGTGTTTTTCCACCTAAGTGTGCCGAATGAGCTTCTCAGTCTGAGAAAACATGCTTTTTCACACAAGCTGCCATTCTCTTCCAGAAGCACCTATCTGCCAGTTTCCACCTCAGGAAGCTTCACAGTGGCGACTTGTACATTATAGAGTGGTTTGGTGTGGCTCTCTCACTCAGTTAGGCTGTAATGCACAAAACTATTAAAAGTGACTTTTTTGCGTTTCCCATGTAATTCTGGCTTTTTCTTGTTTCACATGCAATTCTGTGGGACTTTGGTGTTTTTCCACCTAAGTGTGCCAAATGAGCTTCTCAGTCTGAGAAAACAAGCTTTTTCACACAAGCTGCCATTCTCTTCCAGAAGCACCTATGTGCCAGTTTCCACCTCAGGAAGCTTCACAGCGGCGACTTGTACATTACAGAGTGTTTTTTTTTTCTGTGTTCAAAATGCAGTTACGCTTTTTCGACAAAAGAGGGCACACTTGACCACAGAATAATTCATTCTGGACTTGCAAAGTTTCACAGTGGCATACTTGAAGTGATGGATGAAGTGGCTTGGTGTGGCTCTCTCACTTAGTTTGGCTGTAGTGCACAAAACTATTAAAAGTGACTTTTTTGCGTTTCCCATGTAATTCTGGCTGTTTCTTGTTTCACATGCAATTCTGTGGGACTTTGGTGTTTTTCCACCTAAGTGTGCCAAATGAGCTTCTCAGGCTGAGAAAACAAGCTTTTTCACACAAGCTGACAATCTCTTCCAGAAGCACCTATCTGCCAGTTTCCACCTCAGAAAGCTTCAAAGCGGCGACTTGTACATTATAGAGTGGTTTGGTGTTGCTCCCTCACTTAGTTTGGCTGTAATGCACAAAACTATTAAAAGTGACTTTTCTGCGTTTCCCATGTAATTCTGGCTTTTTCTTGTTTCACATGCAATTCTGTGGGACTTTGGTGTTTTTCCACCTAAGTGTGCCGAATGATCGTCTCAGTCTGAGAAAACAAGCTTTTTCACACAAGCTGCCATTCTCTTCCAGAAGCACCTATCTGCCAGTTTCCACCTCAGGAAGCTTCACAGCGGCGACTGTACATTATAGAGTGGTGTGGTGTTGCTCCCTCACTTAGTTTGGGTGTAATGCACAAAACTATTAAAAGTGACTTTTCTGCGTTTCCCATGTAATTCTGGCTTTTTCTTGTTTCACATGCAATTCTGTGGGACTTTGGAGTTTTTCCACCTAAGTGTGCCGAATGAGCTTCTCAGTCTGAGAAAACAAGCTTTTTCACACAAGCTACCATTCTCTTCCAGAAGCACGTATCTGCCAGTTTCCACCTCAGGAAGCTTCACAGCGGCGACTTGTACATTATAGAGTGGTGTGGTGTTGCTCCCTCACTTAGTTTGGCTGTAATGCACAAAACTATTAAAAGTGACTTTTTTGCATTTCCCATGTAATTCTGGCTTTTTCTTGTTTCACATGCAATTCTGTGGGACTTTGGTGTTTTTCCACCTAAGTGTGCCGAATGAGCTTCTCAGTCTGAGAAAACAAGCTTTTTCACACAAGCTGCCATTCTCTTCCAGAAGCACCTATGTGCCAGTTTCCACCTCAGGAAGCTTCACAGCGGCGACTTGTACATTACAGAGTGGTTTTGTGTGGCTCTGTCACTTAGTTTGGCTGTAATGCACAAAACTATTAAAAGTGACTTTTCTGCGTTTCCCATGTAATTCTGGCTTTTTCTTGTTTCACATGCAATTCTGTGGGACTTTGGTGTTTTTCCACCTAAGTGTGCCGAATGAGCTTCTCAGGCTGAGAAAACAAGCTTTTTCACACAAGCTGCCATTCTCTTCCAGAAGCACCTATGTGCCAGTTTCCACGTCAGGAAGCCTCACAGCGGCGACTTGTACATTATAGAGTGGTTTTGTGTGGCTCTGTCACTTAGTTTTGCTGTAATGCACAAAACTATTAAAAGTGACTTTTCTGCGTTTCCCATGTAATTCTGGCTTTTTCTTGTTTCACATGCAATTCTGTGGGACTTTGGTGTTTTTCCACCTAAGTGTGCCGAATGAGCTTCTCAGGCTGAGAAAACAAGCTTTTTCACACAAGCTGCCATTCTCTTCCAGAAGCACCTATGTGCCAGTTTCCACCCCAGGAAGCCTCACAGCGGCGACTTGTACATTATAGAGTGGTTTTGTGTGGCTCTGTCACTTAGTTTGGCTGTAATGCACAAAACTATTAAAAGTGACTTTTCTGCGTTTCCCATGTAATTCTGGCTTTTTCTTGTTTCACATGCAATTCTGTGGGACTTTGGTGTTTTTCCACCTAAGTGTGCCGAATGAGCTTCTCAGGCTGAGAAAACAAGCTTTTTCACACCAGCTGCCATTCTCTTCCAGAAACACCTATGTGCCAGTTTCCACCTCAGGAAGCTTCACAGCGGCGACTTGTACATTATAGAGTGGATTTGTGTGGCTCTGTCACTTAGTTTGGCTGTAATGCACAAGACTATTAAAAGTGACTTTTCTGCGTTTCCCATGTAATTCTGGCTTTTTCTTGTTTCACATGCAATTCTGTGGGACTTTGGTGTTTTTCCACCTAAGTGTTCCGAATGAGCTTCTCAGGCTGAGAAAACAAGCTTTTTCACACAAGCTGCCATTCTCTTCCAGAAGCACCTATGTGCCAGTTTCCACCTCAGGAAGCCTCACAGCGGCGACTTGTACATTATAGAGTGGATTTGTGTAGCTCTGTCACTTAGTTTGGCTGTAATGCACAAAACTATTAAAAGTGACTTTTCTGCGTTTCCCATGTAATTCTGGCTTTTTCTTGTTTCACATGCAATTCTGTGGGACTTTGGTGTTTTTCCACCTAAGTGTGCCGAATGAGCTTCTCAGGCTGAGAAAACAAGCTTTTTCACACAAGCTGCCATTCTCTTCCAGAAGCACCTATGTGCCAGTTTCCACCTCAGGAAGCCTCACAGCGGCGACTTGTACATTATAGAGTGGATTTGTGTAGCTCTGTCACTTAGTTTGGCTGTAATGCACAAAACTATTAAAAGTGACTTTTCTGCGTTTCCCATGTAATTCTGGCTTTTTCTTGTTTCACATGCAATTCTGTGGGACTTTGGTGTTTTTCCACCTAAGTGTTCCGAATGAGCTTCTCAGGCTGAGAAAACAAGCTTTTTCACACAAGCTGCCATTCTCTTCCAGAAGCACCTATGTGCCAGTTTCCACCTCAGGAAGCCTCACAGCGGCGACTTGTACATTATAGAGTGGTTTTGTGTGGCTCTGTCACTTAGTTTGGCTGTAATGCACAAAACTATTAAAAGTGACTTTTCTGCGTTTCCCATGTAATTCTGGCTTTTTCTTGTTTCACATGCAATTCTGTGGGACTTTGGTGTTTTTCCACCTAAGTGTGCCGAATGAGCTTCTCAGGCTGAGAAAACAAGCTTTTTCACACAAGCTGCCATTCTCTTCCAGAAGCACCTATGTGCCAGTTTCCACGTCAGGAAGCCTCACAGCGGCGACTTGTACATTATAGAGTGGTTTTGTGTGGCTCTGTCACTTAGTTTTGCTGTAATGCACAAAACTATTAAAAGTGACTTTTCTGCGTTTCCCATGTAATTCTGGCTTTTTCTTGTTTCACATGCAATTCTGTGGGACTTTGGTTTTTTCCACCTAAGTGTGCCGAATGAGCTTCTCAGGCTGAGAAAACAAGCTTTTTCACACAAGCTGCCATTCTCTTCCAGAAGCACCTATGTGCCAGTTTCCACCCCAGGAAGCCTCACAGCGGCGACTTGTACATTATAGAGTGGTTTTGTGTGGCTCTGTCACTTAGTTTGGCTGTAATGCACAAGACTATTAAAAGTGACTTTTCTGCGTTTCCCATGTAATTCTGGCTTTTTCTTGTTTCACATGCAATTCTGTGGGACTTTGGTGTTTTTCCACCTAAGTGTTCCGAATGAGCTTCTCAGGCTGAGAAAACAAGCTTTTTCACACAAGCTGCCATTCTCTTCCAGAAGCACCTATGTGCCAGTTTCCACCTCAGGAAGCCTCACAGCGGCGACTTGTACATTATAGAGTGGATTTGTGTAGCTCTGTCACTTAGTTTGGCTGTAATGCACAAAACTATTAAAAGTGACTTTTCTGCGTTTCCCATGTAATTCTGGCTTTTTCTTGTTTCACATGCAATTCTGTGGGACTTTGGTGTTTTTCCACCTAAGTGTGCCGAATGAGCTTCTCAGGCTGAGAAAACAAGCTTTTTCACACAAGCTGCCATTCTCTTCCAGAAGCACCTATGTGCCAGTTTCCACCTCAGGAAGCCTCACAGCGGCGACTTGTACATTATAGAGTGGATTTGTGTAGCTCTGTCACTTAGTTTGGCTGTAATGCACAAAACTATTAAAAGTGACTTTTCTGCGTTTCCCATGTAATTCTGGCTTTTTCTTGTTTCACATGCAATTCTGTGGGACTTTGGTGTTTTTCCACCTAAGTGTTCCGAATGAGCTTCTCAGGCTGAGAAAACAAGCTTTTTCACACAAGCTGCCATTCTCTTCCAGAAGCACCTATGTGCCAGTTTCCACCTCAGGAAGCCTCACAGCGGCGACTTGTACATTATAGAGTGGTTTTGTGTGGCTCTGTCACTTAGTTTGGCTGTAATGCACAAAACTATTAAAAGTGACTTTTCTGCGTTTCCCATGTAATTCTGGCTTTTTCTTGTTTCACATGCAATTCTGTGGGACTTTGGTGTTTTTCCACCTAAGTGTGCCGAATGAGCTTCTCAGGCTGAGAAAACAAGCTTTTTCACACAAGCTGCCATTCTCTTCCAGAAGCACCTATGTGCCAGTTTCCACGTCAGGAAGCCTCACAGCGGCGACTTGTACATTATAGAGTGGTTTTGTGTGGCTCTGTCACTTAGTTTGGCTGTAATGCACAAAACTATTAAAAGTGACTTTTCTGCGTTTCCCATGTAATTCTGGCTTTTTCTTGTTTCACATGCAATTCTGTGGGACTTTGGTTTTTTTCCACCTAAGTGTGCCGAATGAGCTTCTCAGGCTGAGAAAACAAGCTTTTTCACACAAGCTGCCATTCTCTTCCAGAAGCACCTATGTGCCAGTTTCCACCCCAGGAAGCCTCACAGCGGCGACTTGTACATTATAGAGTGGTTTGGTGTGGCTCTGTCACTTAGTTTGGCTGTAATGCACAAAACTATTAAAAGTGACTTTTCTGCGTTTCCCATGTAATTCTGGCTTTTTCTTGTTTCACATGCAATTCTGTGGGACTTTGGTTTTTTTCCACCTAAGTGTGCCGAATGAGCTTCTCAGGCTGAGAAAACAAGCTTTTTCACACAAGCTGCCATTCTCTTCCAGAAGCACCTATGTGCCAGTTTCCACCCCAGGAAGCCTCACAGCGGCGACTTGTACATTATAGAGTGGTTTTGTGTGGCTCTGTCACTTAGTTTGGCTGTAATGCACAAGACTATTAAAAGTGACTTTTCTGCGTTTCCCATGTAATTCTGGCTTTTTCTTGTTTCACATGCAATTCTGTGGGACTTTGGTGTTTTTCCACCTAAGTGTTCCGAATGAGCTTCTCAGGCTGAGAAAACAAGCTTTTTCACACAAGCTGCCATTCTCTTCCAGAAGCACCTATGTGCCAGTTTCCACCTCAGGAAGCCTCACAGCGGCGACTTGTACATTATAGAGTGGATTTGTGTAGCTCTGTCACTTAGTTTGGCTGTAATGCACAAAACTATTAAAAGTGACTTTTCTGCGTTTCCCATGTAATTCTGGCTTTTTCTTGTTTCACATGCAATTCTGTGGGACTTTGGTGTTTTTCCACCTAAGTGTGCCGAATGAGCTTCTCAGGCTGAGAAAACAAGCTTTTTCACACAAGCTGCCATTCTCTTCCAGAAGCACCTATGTGCCAGTTTCCACCTCAGGAAGCCTCACAGCGGCGACTTGTACATTATAGAGTGGATTTGTGTAGCTCTGTCACTTAGTTTGGCTGTAATGCACAAAACTATTAAAAGTGACTTTTCTGCGTTTCCCATGTAATTCTGGCTTTTTCTTGTTTCACATGCAATTCTGTGGGACTTTGGTGTTTTTCCACCTAAGTGTTCCGAATGAGCTTCTCAGGCTGAGAAAACAAGCTTTTTCACACAAGCTGCCATTCTCTTCCAGAAGCACCTATGTGCCAGTTTCCACCTCAGGAAGCCTCACAGCGGCGACTTGTACATTATAGAGTGGTTTTGTGTGGCTCTGTCACTTAGTTTGGCTGTAATGCACAAAACTATTAAAAGTGACTTTTCTGCGTTTCCCATGTAATTCTGGCTTTTTCTTGTTTCACATGCAATTCTGTGGGACTTTGGTGTTTTTCCACCTAAGTGTGCCGAATGAGCTTCTCAGGCTGAGAAAACAAGCTTTTTCACACAAGCTGCCATTCTCTTCCAGAAGCACCTATGTGCCAGTTTCCACGTCAGGAAGCCTCACAGCGGCGACTTGTACATTATAGAGTGGTTTTGTGTGGCTCTGTCACTTAGTTTTGCTGTAATGCACAAAACTATTAAAAGTGACTTTTCTGCGTTTCCCATGTAATTCTGGCTTTTTCTTGTTTCACATGCAATTCTGTGGGACTTTGGTTTTTTTCCACCTAAGTGTGCCGAATGAGCTTCTCAGGCTGAGAAAACAAGCTTTTTCACACAAGCTGCCATTCTCTTCCAGAAGCACCTATGTGCCAGTTTCCACCCCAGGAAGCCTCACAGCGGCGACTTGTACATTATAGAGTGGTTTTGTGTGGCTCTGTCACTTAGTTTGGCTGTAATGCACAAAACTATTAAAAGTGACTTTTCTGCGTTTCCCATGTAATTCTGGCTTTTTCTTGTTTCACATGCAATTCTGTGGGACTTTGGTGTATTTCCACCTAAGTGTGCCGAATGAGCTTCTCAGGCTGAGAAAACAAGCTTTTTCACACAAGCTGCCATTCTCTTCCAGAAGCACCTATGTGCCAGTTTCCACCCCAGGAAGCCTCACAGCGGCGACTTGTACATTATAGAGTTGTTTTGTGTGGCTCTGTCACTTAGTTTGGCTGTAATGCACAAAACTATTAAAAGTGACTTTTCTGCGTTTCCCATGTAATTCTGGCTTTTTCTTGTTTCACATGCAATTCTGTGGGACTTTGGTGTTTTTCCACCTAAGTGTGCCGAATGAGCTTCTCAGGCTGAGAAAACAAGCTTTTTCACACAAGCTGCCATTCTCTTCCAGAAGCACCTATGTGCCAGTTTCCACCCCAGGAAGCCTCACAGCGGCGACTTGTACATTATAGAGTGGTTTTGTGTGGCTCTGTCACTTAGTTTGGCTGTAATGCACAAAACTATTAAAAGTGACTTTTCTGCGTTTCCAATGTAATTCTGGCTTTTTCTTGTTTCACATGCAATTCTGTGGGACTTTGGTGTTTTTCCACCTAAGTGTGCCGAATGAGCTTCTCAGGCTGAGAAAACAAGCTTTTTCACACAAGCTGCCATTCTCTTCCAGAAGCACCTATGTGCCAGTTTCCACCCCAGGAAGCCTCACAGCGGCGACTTGTACATTATAGAGTGGTTTTGTGTGGCTCTGTCACTTAGTTTGGCTGTAATGCACAAAACTATTAAAAGTGACTTTTCTGCGTTTCCCATGTAATTCTGGCTTTTTCTTGTTTCACATGCAATTCTGTGGGACTTTGGTGTTTTTCCACCTAAGTGTGCCGAATGAGCTTCTCAGGCTGAGAAAACAAGCTTTTTCACACAAGCTGCCATTCTCTTCCAGAAGCACCTATGTGCCAGTTTCCACCTCAGGAAGCCTCACAGCGGCGACTTGTACATTATAGAGTGGTTTTGTGTGGCTCTGTCACTTAGTTTGGCTGTAATGCACAAAACTATTAAAAGTGACTTTTCTGCGTTTCCCATGTAATTCTGGCTTTTTCTTGTTTCACATGCAATTCTGTGGGACTTTGGTGTTTTTCCACCTAAGTGTGCCGAATGAGCTTCTCAGGCTGAGAAAACAAGCTTTTTCACACAAGCTGCCATTCTCTTCCAGAAGCACC
Organism: Dicentrarchus labrax; assembly: GCF_905237075.1. Taxonomy (NCBI): domain Eukaryota; kingdom Metazoa; phylum Chordata; class Actinopteri; family Moronidae; genus Dicentrarchus; species Dicentrarchus labrax. Next base: position 34,723 of record NW_026136925.1, on the reverse strand, counting down.
TATGTGCCAGTTTCCACCTCAGGAAGCCTCACAGCGGCGACTTGTACATTATAGAGTGGATTGGTGTGGCTCTCTCACTTAGTTTGGCTGTAATGCACAAAACTATTAAAAGTGACTTTTCTGCGTTTCCCATGTAATTCTGGCTTTTCTTGTTTCACATGCAATTCTGTGGGACTTTGGTGTTTTTCCACCTAAGTGTGCCGAATGTGCTTCTCAGGCTGAGAAAACAAGCTTTTTCACACAAGCTGCCATTCTCTTCCAGAAGCACCTATGTGCCAGTTTCCACCTCAGGAAGCCTCACAGCGGCGACTTGTACGTTATAGAGTGGATTTGTGTGGCTCTGTCACTTAGTTTGGCTGTAATGCACAAGACTATTAAAAGTGACTTTTCTGCGTTTCCCATGTAATTCTGGCTTTTTCTTGTTTCACATGCAATTCTGTGGGACTTTGGTGTTTTTCCACCTAAGTGTTCCGAATGAGCTTCTCAGGCTGAGAAAACAAGCTTTTTCCCACAAGCTGCCATTCTCTTCCAGAAGCACCTATGTGCCAGTTTCCACCTCAGGAAGCCTCACAGCGGCGACTTGTACATTATAGAGTGGTTTTGTGTGGCTCTGTCACTTAGTTTGGCTGTAATGCACAAAACTATTAAAAGTGACTTTTCTGCGTGTCCCATGTAATTCTTGCTTTTTCTTGTTTCACATGCAATTCTGTGGGACTTTGGTGTTTTTCAATCTAAGTATTCCGAATGAGCTTCTCAGGCTGAGAAAACAAGCTTTTTCACACAAGCTGCAATTCTCTTCCAGAAGCACCTATGTGCCAGTTTCCACCTCAGGAAGCCTCACAGCGGCGACTTGTACATTATAGAGTGGATTTGTGTGGCTCTGTCACTTAGTTTGGCTGTAATGCACAAAACTATTAAAAGTGACTTTTCTGCGTTTCCCATGTAATTCTGGCTTTTTCTTGTTTCACATGCAATTCTGTGGGACTTTGGTGTTTTTCCACCTAAGTGTGCCAAATGAGCTTCTCAGGCTGAGAAAACAAGCTTTTTCACACAAGCTGCCATTCTCTTCCAGAAGCACCTATGTGCCAGTTTCCACCTCAGGAAGCCTCACAGCGGCGACTTGTACATTATAGAGTGGATTTGTGTGGCTCTGTCACTTAGTTTGGCTGTAATGCACAAAACTATTAAAAGTGACTTTTCTGCGTTTCCTATGTAATTCTGGCTTTTTCTTGTTTCACATGCAATTCTGTGGGACTTTGGTGTTTTTCCACCTAAGTGTGCCGAATGAGCTTCTCAGGCAGAGAAAACAAGCTTTTTCACACAAGCTGCCATTCTCTTCCAGAAGCACCTATGTGCCAGTTTCCACCTCAGGAAGCTTCACAGCGGCGACTTGTACATTAGAGAGTGGTGTGGTGTTGCTCCCTCACTTAGTTTGGCTGTAATGCACAAAACTATTAAAAGTGACTTTTTTGCATTTCCCATGTAATTCTGGCTTTTTCTTGTTTCACATCCAATTCTGTGGGACTTTGGTGTTTTTCCACCTAAGTGTGCCGAATGAGCTTCTCAGTCTGAGAAAACAAGCTTTTTCACACAAGCTGCCATTCTCTTCCAGAAGCACCTATGTGCCAGTTTCCACCTCAGGAAGCTTCACAGCGGCGTCTTGTACATTACAGAGTGTTTTTTTTTTCTGTGTTCAAAATGCAGTTACGCTTTTTCGACAAAAGAGGGCACACTTGACCACAGAATAATTCATTCTGGACTTGCAAAGTTTCACAGTGGCATACTTGAAGTGATGGATGAAGTGGCTTGGTGTGGCTCTCTCACTTAGTTTGGCTGTAGTGCACAAAACTATTAAAAGTGACTTTTTTGCGTTTCCCATGTAATTCTGGCTGTTTCTTGTTTCACATGCAATTCTGTGGGACTTTGGTGTTTTTCCACCTAAGTGTGCCAAATGAGCTTCTCAGGCTGAGAAAACAAGCTTTTTCACACAAGCTGCCAATCTCTTCCAGAAGCACCTATCTGCCAGTTTCCACCTCAGGAAGCTTCACAGCGGCGACTTGTACATTATAGAGTGGTTTGGTGTTGCTCCCTCACTTAGTTTGGCTGTAATGCACAAAACTATTAAAAGTGACTTTTCTGCGTTTCCCATGTAATTCTGGCTTTTTCTTGTTTCACATGCAATTCTGTGGGACTTTGGTGTTTTTCCACCTAAGTGTGCCGAATGAGCTTCTCAGTCTGAGAAAACAAGCTTTTTCACACAAGCTGCCATTCTCTTCCAGAAGCACCTATCTGCCAGTTTCCACCTCAGGAAGCTTCACAGCGGCGACTTGTACATTATAGAGTGGTGTGGTGTTGCTCCCTCACTTAGTTTGGCTGTAATGCACAAAACTATTAAAAGTGACTTTTTTGCATTTCCCATGTAATTCTGTCTTTTTCTTGTTTCACATGAAATTCTGTGGGACTTTGGTGTTTTTCCACCTAAGTGTGCCGAATGAGCTTCTCAGTCTGAGAAAACAAGCTTTTTCACACAAGCTGCCATTCTCTTCCAGAAGCACCTATGTGCCAGTTTCCACCTCAGGAAGCTTCACAGCAGCGACTTGTACATTACAGTGTTTTTTTTTCTGTGTTCAAAATGCAGTTACGCTTTTTCGACAAAGAGGGCACACTTGACCACAGAATAATTCATTCTGGACTTGCAAAGCTTCACAGTGGCATACTTGAAGTGATGGATGAAGTGGATTGGTGTGGCTCTCTCACTTAGTTTGGCTGTAATGCACAAAACTATTAAAAGTGACTTTTTGCGTTTCCCATGTAATTCTGGCTGTTTCTTGTTTCACATGCAATTCTGTGGGACTTTGGTGTTTTTCCACCTAAGTGTGCCGAATGAGCTTCTCAGGCTGAGAAAACAAGCTTTTTCACACAAGCTGCCATTCTCTTCCAGAAGCACCTATCTGACAGTTTCCACCTCAGGAAACTTCACAGCGGTGACTTGTACATTATAGAGTGGTTTGGTGTTGCTCCCTCACTTAGTTTGGCTGTAATGCACAAAACTATTAAAAGTGACTTTTTGCGTTTCCCATGTAATTCTGGCTGTTTCTTGTTTCACATGCAATTCTTTGGGACTTTGGTGTTTTTCCACCTAAGTGTGCCGAATGAGCTTCTCAGTCTGAGAAAACAAGCTTTTTCACACAAGCTGCCATTCTCTTCCAGAAGCACATATCTGCCAGTTTCCACCTCAGGAAGCTTCACAGCGGCGACTTGTACATTATAGAGTGGTTTGGTGTGGCTCTCTCACTTAGTTTGGCTGTAATGCACAAAACTATTAAAAGTGACTTTTTGCGTTTCCCATGTAATTCTGGCTGTTTCTTGTTTCACATGCAATTCTGTGGGACTTTGGTGTTTTTCCACCTAAGTGTGCCAAATGAGCTTCTCAGGCTGAGAAAACAAGCTTTTTCACACAAGCTGCCAATCTCTTCCAGAAGCACCTATCTGCCAGTTTCCACCTCAGGAAGCTTCACAGCGGGGACTTGTACATTATAGAGTGGTTTGGTGTTGCTCCCTCACTTAGTTTGGCTGTAATGCACAAAACTATTAAAAGTGACTTTTCTGCGTTTCCCATGTAATTCTGGCTTTTTCTTGTTTCACATGCAATTCTGTGGGACTTTGGTGTTTTTCCACCTAAGTGTGCCGAATGAGCTTCTCAGTCTGAGAAAACAAGCTTTTTCACACAAGCTGCCATTCTCTTCCAGAAGCACCTATCTGCCAGTTTCCACCTCAGGAAGCTTCACAGCGGCGACTTGTACATTATAGAGTGGTTTGGTGTGGCTCCCTCACTTAGTTTGGCTGTAATGCACAAAACTATTAAAAGTGACTTTTTTGCATTTCCCATGTAATTCTGGCTTTTTCTTGTTTCACATCCAATTCTGTGGGACTTTGGTGTTTTTCCACCTAAGTGTGCCGAATGAGCTTCTCAGTCTGAGAAAACAAGCTTTTTCACACAAGCTGCCATTCTCTTCCAGAAGCACCTATCTGCCAGTTTCCACCTCAGGAAGCTTCACAGCGGCGACTTGTACATTACAGGGTGTTTTTTTTTTTCTGTGTTCAAAATGCAGTTACGCTTTTTCGACAAAAGAGGGGACACTTGACCACAGAATAATTCATTCTGGACTTGCAAAGTTTCACAGTGGCATACTTGAAGTGATGGATGAAGTGGCTTGGTGTGGCTCTCTCACTTAGTTTGGCTGTAGTGCACAAAACTATTAAAAGTGACTTTTGCGTTTCCCATGTAATTCTGGCTGTTTCTTGTTTCACATGCAATTCTGTGGGACTTTGGTGTTTTTCCACCTAAGTGTGCCAAATGAGCTTCTCAGGCTGAGAAAACAAGCTTTTTCACACAAGCTGCCAATCTCTTCCAGAAGCACCTATCTGCCAGTTTCCACCTCAGGAAGCTTCACAGCGGCGACTTGTACATTATAGAGTGGTTTGGTGTTGCTCCCTCACTTAGTTTGGCTGTAATGCACAAAACTATTAAAAGTGACTTTTCTGCGTTTCCCATGTAATTCTGGCTTTTTCTTGTTTCACATGCAATTCTGTGGGACTTTGGTGTTTTTCCACCTAAGTGTGCCGAATGAGCTTCTCAGTCTGAGAAAACAAGCTTTTTCACACAAGCTGCCATTCTCTTCCAGAAGCACCTATGTGCCAGTTTCCACCTCAGGAAGCCTCACAGCGGCGACTTGTACATTATAGAGTGGATTTGTGTAGCTCTGTCACTTAGTTTGGCTGTAATGCACAAAACTATTAAAAGTGACTTTTCTGCGTTTCCCATGTAATTCTGGCTTTTTCTTGTTTCACATGCAATTCTGTGGGACTTTGGTGTTTTTCCACCTAAGTGTGCCGAATGAGCTTCTCAGGCTGAGAAAACAAGCTTTTTCACACAAGCTGCCATTCTCTTCCAGAAGCACCTATGTGCCAGTTTCCACCTCAGGAAGCCTCACAGCGGCGACTTGTACATTATAGAGTGGATTTGTGTAGCTCTGTCACTTAGTTTGGCTGTAATGCAGAAAACTATTAAAAGTGACTTTTCTGCGTTTCCCATGTAATTCTGGCTTTTTCTTGTTTCACATGCAATTCTGTGGGACTTTGGTGTTTTTCCACCTAAGTGTGCCGAATGAGCTTCTCAGGCTGAGAAAACAAGCTTTTTCACACCAGCTGCCATTCTCTTCCAGAAACACCTATGTGCCAGTTTCCACCTCAGGAAGCTTCACAGCGGCGACTTGTACATTATAGAGTGGATTTGTGTGGCTCTGTCACTTAGTTTGGCTGTAATGCACAAGACTATTAAAAGTGACTTTTCTGCGTTTCCCATGTAATTCTGGCTTTTTCTTGTTTCACATGCAATTCTGTGGGACTTTGGTGTTTTTCCACCTAATTGTTCCGAATGAGCTTCTCAGGCTGAGAAAACAAGCTTTTTCACACAAGCTGCCATTCTCTTCCAGAAGCACCTATGTGCCAGTTTCCACCTCAGGAAGCCTCACAGCGGCGACTTGTACATTATAGAGTGGATTTGTGTAGCTCTGTCACTTAGTTTGGCTGTAATGCACAAAACTATTAAAAGTGACTTTTCTGCGTTTCCCATGTAATTCTGGCTTTTTCTTGTTTCACATGCAATTCTGTGGGACTTTGGTGTTTTTCCACCTAAGTGTGCCGAATGAGCTTCTCAGGCTGAGAAAACAAGCTTTTTCACACAAGCTGCCATTCTCTTCCAGAAGCACCTATGTGCCAGTTTCCACCTCAGGAAGCCTCACAGCGGCGACTTGTACATTATAGAGTGGATTTGTGTAGCTCTGTCACTTAGTTTGGCTGTAATGCACAAAACTATTAAAAGTGACTTTTCTGCGTTTCCCATGTAATTCTGGCTTTTTCTTGTTTCACATGCAATTCTGTGGGACTTTGGTGTTTTTCCACCTAAGTGTTCCGAATGAGCTTCTCAGGCTGAGAAAACAAGCTTTTTCACACAAGCTGCCATTCTCTTCCAGAAGCACCTATGTGCCAGTTTCCACCTCAGGAAGCCTCACAGCGGCGACTTGTACATTATAGAGTGGTTTTGTGTGGCTCTGTCACTTAGTTTGGCTGTAATGCACAAAACTATTAAAAGTGACTTTTCTGCGTTTCCCATGTAATTCTGGCTTTTTCTTGTTTCACATGCAATTCTGTGGGACTTTGGTGTTTTTCCACCTAAGTGTGCCGAATGAGCTTCTCAGGCTGAGAAAACAAGCTTTTTCACACAAGCTGCCATTCTCTTCCAGAAGCACCTATGTGCCAGTTTCCACGTCAGGAAGCCTCACAGCGGCGACTTGTACATTATAGAGTGGTTTTGTGTGGCTCTGTCACTTAGTTTTGCTGTAATGCACAAAACTATTAAAAGTGACTTTTCTGCGTTTCCCATGTAATTCTGGCTTTTTCTTGTTTCACATGCAATTCTGTGGGACTTTGGTGTTTTTCCACCTAAGTGTGCCGAATGAGCTTCTCAGGCTGAGAAAACAAGCTTTTTCACACAAGCTGCCATTCTCTTCCAGAAGCACCTATGTGCCAGTTTCCACCCCAGGAAGCCTCACAGCGGCGACTTGTACATTATAGAGTGGTTTTGTGTGGCTCTGTCACTTAGTTTGGCTGTAATGCACAAAACTATTAAAAGTGACTTTTCTGCGTTTCCCATGTAATTCTGGCTTTTTCTTGTTTCACATGCAATTCTGTGGGACTTTGGTGTTTTTCCACCTAAGTGTGCCGAATGAGCTTCTCAGGCTGAGAAAACAAGCTTTTTCACACCAGCTGCCATTCTCTTCCAGAAACACCTATGTGCCAGTTTCCACCTCAGGAAGCTTCACAGCGGCGACTTGTACATTATAGAGTGGATTTGTGTGGCTCTGTCACTTAGTTTGGCTGTAATGCACAAGACTATTAAAAGTGACTTTTCTGCGTTTCCCATGTAATTCTGGCTTTTTCTTGTTTCACATGCAATTCTGTGGGACTTTGGTGTTTTTCCACCTAAGTGTTCCGAATGAGCTTCTCAGGCTGAGAAAACAAGCTTTTTCACACAAGCTGCCATTCTCTTCCAGAAGCACCTATGTGCCAGTTTCCACCTCAGGAAGCCTCACAGCGGCGACTTGTACATTATAGAGTGGATTTGTGTAGCTCTGTCACTTAGTTTGGCTGTAATGCACAAAACTATTAAAAGTGACTTTTCTGCGTTTCCCATGTAATTCTGGCTTTTTCTTGTTTCACATGCAATTCTGTGGGACTTTGGTGTTTTTCCACCTAAGTGTGCCGAATGAGCTTCTCAGGCTGAGAAAACAAGCTTTTTCACACAAGCTGCCATTCTCTTCCAGAAGCACCTATGTGCCAGTTTCCACCTCAGGAAGCCTCACAGCGGCCACTTGTACATTATAGAGTGGATTTGTGTAGCTCTGTCACTTAGTTTGGCTGTAATGCACAAAACTATTAAAAGTGACTTTTCTGCGTTTCCCATGTAATTCTGGCTTTTTCTTGTTTCACATGCAATTCTGTGGGACTTTGGTGTTTTTCCACCTAAGTGTTCCGAATGAGCTTCTCAGGCTGAGAAAACAAGCTTTTTCACACAAGCTGCCATTCTCTTCCAGAAGCACCTATGTGCCAGTTTCCACCTCAGGAAGCCTCACAGCGGCGACTTGTACATTATAGAGTGGTTTTGTGTGGCTCTGTCACTTAGTTTGGCTGTAATGCACAAAACTATTAAAAGTGACTTTTCTGCGTTTCCCATGTAATTCTGGCTTTTTCTTGTTTCACATGCAATTCTGTGGGACTTTGGTGTTTTTCCACCTAAGTGTGCCGAATGAGCTTCTCAGGCTGAGAAAACAAGCTTTTTCACACAAGCTGCCATTCTCTTCCAGAAGCACCTATGTGCCAGTTTGCACGTCAGGAAGCCTCACAGCGGCGACTTGTACATTATAGAGTGGTTTTGTGTGGCTCTGTCACTTAGTTTTGCTGTAATGCACAAAACTATTAAAAGTGACTTTTCTGCGTTTCCCATGTAATTCTGGCTTTTTCTTGTTTCACATGCAATTCTGTGGGACTTTGGTTTTTTTCCACCTAAGTGTGCCGAATGAGCTTCTCAGGCTGAGAAAACAAGCTTTTTCACACAAGCTGCCATTCTCTTCCAGAAGCACCTATGTGCCAGTTTCCACCCCAGGAAGCCTCACAGCGGCGACTTGTACATTATAGAGTGGTTTTGTGTGGCTCTGTCACTTAGTTTGGCTGTAATGCACAAGACTATTAAAAGTGACTTTTCTGCGTTTCCCATGTAATTCTGGCTTTTTCTTGTTTCACATGCAATTCTGTGGGACTTTGGTGTTTTTCCACCTAAGTGTTCCGAATGAGCTTCTCAGGCTGAGAAAACAAGCTTTTTCACACAAGCTGCCATTCTCTTCCAGAAGCACCTATGTGCCAGTTTCCACCTCAGGAAGCCTCACAGCGGCGACTTGTACATTATAGAGTGGATTTGTGTAGCTCTGTCACTTAGTTTGGCTGTAATGCACAAAACTATTAAAAGTGACTTTCTGCGTTTCCCATGTAATTCTGGCTTTTTCTTGTTTCACATGCAATTCTGTGGGACTTTGGTGTTTTTCCACCTAAGTGTGCCGAATGAGCTTCTCAGGCTGAGAAAACAAGCTTTTTCACACAAGCTGCCATTCTCTTCCAGAAGCACCTATGTGCCAGTTTCCACCTCAGGAAGCCTCACAGCGGCGACTTGTACATTATAGAGTGGATTTGTGTAGCTCTGTCACTTAGTTTGGCTGTAATGCACAAAACTATTAAAAGTGACTTTTCTGCGTTTCCCATGTAATTCTGGCTTTTTCTTGTTTCACATGCAATTCTGTGGGACTTTGGTGTTTTTCCACCTAAGTGTGCCGAATGAGCTTCTCAGGCTGAGAAAACAAGCTTTTTCACACAAGCTGCCATTCTCTTCCAGAAGCACCTATGTGCCAGTTTCCACGTCAGGAAGCCTCACAGCGGCGACTTGTACATTATAGAGTGGTTTTGTGTGGCTCTGTCACTTAGTTTTGCTGTAATGCACAAAACTATTAAAAGTGACTTTTCTGCGTTTCCCATGTAATTCTGGCTTTTTCTTGTTTCACATGCAATTCTGTGGGACTTTGGTGTTTTTCCACCTAAGTGTGCCGAATGAGCTTCTCAGGCTGAGAAAACAAGCTTTTTCACACAAGCTGCCATTCTCTTCCAGAAGCACCTATGTGCCAGTTTCCACCTCAGGAAGCCTCACAGCGGCCACTTGTACATTATAGAGTGGATTTGTGTAGCTCTGTCACTTAGTTTGGCTGTAATGCACAAAACTATTAAAAGTGACTTTTCTGCGTTTCCCATGTAATTCTGGCTTTTTCTTGTTTCACATGCAATTCTGTGGGACTTTGGTGTTTTTCCACCTAAGTGTTCCGAATGAGCTTCTCAGGCTGAGAAAACAAGCTTTTTCACACAAGCTGCCATTCTCTTCCAGAAGCACCTATGTGCCAGTTTCCACCTCAGGAAGCCTCACAGCGGCGACTTGTACATTATAGAGTGGTTTTGTGTGGCTCTGTCACTTAGTTTGGCTGTAATGCACAAAACTATTAAAAGTGACTTTTCTGCGTTTCCCATGTAATTCTGGCTTTTTCTTGTTTCACATGCAATTCTGTGGGACTTTGGTGTTTTTCCACCTAAGTGTGCCGAATGAGCTTCTCAGGCTGAGAAAACAAGCTTTTTCACACAAGCTGCCATTCTCTTCCAGAAGCACCTATGTGCCAGTTTGCACGTCAGGAAGCCTCACAGCGGCGACTTGTACATTATAGAGTGGTTTTGTGTGGCTCTGTCACTTAGTTTTGCTGTAATGCACAAAACTATTAAAAGTGACTTTTCTGCGTTTCCCATGTAATTCTGGCTTTTTCTTGTTTCACATGCAATTCTGTGGGACTTTGGTTTTTTTCCACCTAAGTGTGCCGAATGAGCTTCTCAGGCTGAGAAAACAAGCTTTTTCACACAAGCTGCCATTCTCTTCCAGAAGCACCTATGTGCCAGTTTCCACCCCAGGAAGCCTCACAGCGGCGACTTGTACATTATAGAGTGGTTTTGTGTGGCTCTGTCACTTAGTTTGGCTGTAATGCACAAGACTATTAAAAGTGACTTTTCTGCGTTTCCCATGTAATTCTGGCTTTTTCTTGTTTCACATGCAATTCTGTGGGACTTTGGTGTTTTTCCACCTAAGTGTTCCGAATGAGCTTCTCAGGCTGAGAAAACAAGCTTTTTCACACAAGCTGCCATTCTCTTCCAGAAGCACCTATGTGCCAGTTTCCACCTCAGGAAGCCTCACAGCGGCGACTTGTACATTATAGAGTGGATTTGTGTAGCTCTGTCACTTAGTTTGGCTGTAATGCACAAAACTATTAAAAGTGACTTTTCTGCGTTTCCCATGTAATTCTGGCTTTTTCTTGTTTCACATGCAATTCTGTGGGACTTTGGTGTTTTTCCACCTAAGTGTGCCGAATGAGCTTCTCAGGCTGAGAAAACAAGCTTTTTCACACAAGCTGCCATTCTCTTCCAGAAGCACCTATGTGCCAGTTTCCACCTCAGGAAGCCTCACAGCGGCGACTTGTACATTATAGAGTGGATTTGTGTAGCTCTGTCACTTAGTTTGGCTGTAATGCACAAAACTATTAAAAGTGACTTTTCTGCGTTTCCCATGTAATTCTGGCTTTTTCTTGTTTCACATGCAATTCTGTGGGACTTTGGTGTTTTTCCACCTAAGTGTTCCGAATGAGCTTCTCAGGCTGAGAAAACAAGCTTTTTCACACAAGCTGCCATTCTCTTCCAGAAGCACCTATGTGCCAGTTTCCACCTCAGGAAGCCTCACAGCGGCGACTTGTACATTATAGAGTGGTTTTGTGTGGCTCTGTCACTTAGTTTGGCTGTAATGCACAAAACTATTAAAAGTGACTTTTCTGCGTTTCCCATGTAATTCTGGCTTTTTCTTGTTTCACATGCAATTCTGTGGGACTTTGGTGTTTTTCCACCTAAGTGTGCCGAATGAGCTTCTCAGGCTGAGAAAACAAGCTTTTTCACACAAGCTGCCATTCTCTTCCAGAAGCACCTATGTGCCAGTTTCCACGTCAGGAAGCCTCACAGCGGCGACTTGTACATTATAGAGTGGTTTTGTGTGGCTCTGTCACTTAGTTTTGCTGTAATGCACAAAACTATTAAAAGTGACTTTTCTGCGTTTCCCATGTAATTCTGGCTTTTTCTTGTTTCACATGCAATTCTGTGGGACTTTGGTGTATTTCCACCTAAGTGTGCCGAATGAGCTTCTCAGGCTGAGAAAACAAGCTTTTTCACACAAGCTGCCATTCTCTTCCAGAAGCACCTATGTGCCAGTTTCCACCCCAGGAAGCCTCACAGCGGCGACTTGTACATTATAGAGTGGTTTTGTGTGGCTCTGTCACTTAGTTTGGCTGTAATGCACAAAACTATTAAAAGTGACTTTTCTGCGTTTCCCATGTAATTCTGGCTTTTTCTTGTTTCACATGCAATTCTGTGGGACTTTGGTGTATTTCCACCTAAGTGTGCCGAATGAGCTTCTCAGGCTGAGAAAACAAGCTTTTTCACACAAGCTGCCATTCTCTTCCAGAAGCACCTATGTGCCAGTTTCCACCCCAGGAAGCCTCACAGCGGCGACTTGTACATTATAGAGTTGTTTTGTGTGGCTCTGTCACTTAGTTTGGCTGTAATGCACAAAACTATTAAAAGTGACTTTTCTGCGTTTCCCATGTAATTCTGGCTTTTTCTTGTTTCACATGCAATTCTGTGGGACTTTGGTGTTTTTCCACCTAAGTGTGCCGAATGAGCTTCTCAGGCTGAGAAAACAAGCTTTTTCACACAAGCTGCCATTCTCTTCCAGAAGCACCTATGTGCCAGTTTCCACCCCAGGAAGCCTCACAGCGGCGACTTGTACATTATAGAGTGGTTTTGTGTGGCTCTGTCACTTAGTTTGGCTGTAATGCACAAAACTATTAAAAGTGACTTTTCTGCGTTTCCCATGTAATTCTGGCTTTTTCTTGTTTCACATGCAATTCTGTGGGACTTTGGTGTTTTTCCACCTAAGTGTGCCGAATGAGCTTCTCAGGCTGAGAAAACAAGCTTTTCACACAAGCTGCCATTCTCTTCCAGAAGCACCTATGTGCCAGTTTCCACCCCAGGAAGCCTCACAGCGGCGACTTGTACATTATAGAGTGGTTTTGTGTGGCTCTGTCACTTAGTTTGGCTGTAATGCACAAAACTATTAAAAGTGACTTTTCTGCGTTTCCCATGTAATTCTGGCTTTTTCTTGTTTCACATGCAATTCTGTGGGACTTTGGTGTTTTTCCACCTAAGTGTGCCGAATGAGCTTCTCAGGCTGAGAAAACAAGCTTTTTCACACAAGCTGCCATTCTCTTCCAGAAGCACCTATGTGCCAGTTTCCACCTCAGGAAGCCTCACAGCGGCGACTTGTACATTATAGAGTGGTTTTGTGTGGCTCTGTCACTTAGTTTGGCTGTAATGCACAAAACTATTAAAAGTGACTTTTCTGCGTTTCCCATGTAATTCTGGCTTTTTCTTGTTTCACATGCAATTCTGTGGGACTTTGGTGTTTTTCCACCTAAGTGTGCCGAATGAGCTTCTCAGGCTGAGAAAACAAGCTTTTTCACACAAGCTGCCATTCTCTTCCAGAAGCACCTATGTGCCAGTTTCCACCTCAGGAAGCCTCACAGCGGCGACTTGTACATTATAGAGTGGATTGGTGTGGCTCTCTCACTTAGTTTGGCTGTAATGCACAAAACTATTAAAAGTGACTTTTCTGCGTTTCCCATGTAATTCTGGCTTTTTCTTGTTTCACATGCAATTCTGTGGGACTTTGGTGTTTTTCCACCTAAGTGTGCCGAATGTGCTTCTCAGGCTGAGAAAACAAGCTTTTTCACACAAGCTGCCATTCTCTTCCAGAAGCACCTATGTGCCAGTTTCCACCTCAGGAAGCCTCACAGCGGCGACTTGTACGTTATAGAGTGGATTTGTGTGGCTCTGTCACTTAGTTTGGCTGTAATGCACAAGACTATTAAAAGTGACTTTTCTGCGTTTCCCATGTAATTCTGGCTTTTTCTTGTTTCACATGCAATTCTGTGGGACTTTGGTGTTTTTCCACCTAAGTGTTCCGAATGAGCTTCTCAGGCTGAGAAAACAAGCTTTTCCCACAAGCTGCCATTCTCTTCCAGAAGCACCTATGTGCCAGTTTCCACCTCAGGAAGCCTCAAAGCGGCGACTTGTACATTATAGAGTGGTTTTGTGTGGCTCTGTCACTTAGTTTGGCTGTAATGCACAAAACTATTAAAAGTGACTTTTCTGCGTGTCCCATGTAATTCTTGCTTTTTCTTATTTCACATGCAATTCTGTGGGACTTTGGTGTTTTTCAATCTAAGTATTCCGAATGAGCTTCTCAGGCTGAGAAAACAAGCTTTTTCACACAAGCTGCAATTCTCTTCCAGAAGCACCTATGTGCCAGTTTCCACCTCAGGAAGCCTCACAGCGGCGACTTGTACATTATAGAGTGGATTTGTGTGGCTCTGTCACTTAGTTTGGCTGTAATGCACAAAACTATTAAAAGTGACTTTTCTGCGTTTCCCATGTAATTCTGGCTTTTTCTTGTTTCACATGCAATTCTGTGGGACTTTGGTGTTTTTCCACCTAAGTGTGCCAAATGAGCTTCTCAGGCTGAGAAAACAAGCTTTTTCACACAAGCTGCCATTCTCTTCCAGAAGCACCTATGTGCCAGTTTCCACCTCAGGAAGCCTCACAGCGGCGACTTGTACATTATACAGTGGATTTGTGTGGCTCTGTCACTTAGTTTGGCTGTAATGCACAAAACTATTAAAAGTGACTTTTCTGCGTTTCCTATGTAATTCTGGCTTTTTCTTGTTTCACATGCAATTCTGTGGGACTTTGGTGTTTTTCCACCTAAGTGTGCCGAATGAGCTTCTCAGGCTGAGAAAACAAGCTTTTTCACACAAGCTGCCATTCTCTTCCAGAAGCACCTATGTGCCAGTTTCCACCTCAGGAAGCTTCACAGCGGCGACTTGTACATTAGAGAGTGGTGTGGTGTTGCTCCCTCACTTAGTTTGGCTGTAATGCACAAAACTATTAAAAGTGACTTTTTTGCATTTCCCATGTAATTCTGGCTTTTTCTTGTTTCACATCCAATTCTGTGGGACTTTGGTGTTTTTCCACCTAAGTGTGCCGAATGAGCTTCTCAGTCTGAGAAAACAAGCTTTTTCACACAAGCTGCCATTCTCTTCCAGAAGCACCTATGTGCCAGTTTCCACCTCAGGAAGCTTCACAGCGGCGTCTTGTACATTACAGAGTGTTTTTTTTTCTGTGTTCAAAATGCAGTTACGCTTTTTCGACAAAAGAGGGCACACTTGACCACAGAATAATTCATTCTGGACTTGCAAAGTTTCACAGTGGCATACTTGAAGTGATGGATGAAGTGGCTTGGTGTGGCTCTCTCACTTAGTTTGGCTGTAGTGCACAAAACTATTAAAAGTGACTTTTTTGCGTTTCCCATGTAATTCTGGCTGTTTCTTGTTTCACATGCAATTCTGTGGGACTTTGGTGTTTTTCCACCTAAGTGTGCCAAATGAGCTTCTCAGGCTGAGAAAACAAGCTTTTTCACACAAGCTGCCAATCTCTTCCAGAAGCACCTATCTGCCAGTTTCCACCTCAGGAAGCTTCACAGCGGCGACTTGTACATTATAGAGTGGTTTGGTGTTGCTCCCCTCACTTAGTTTGGCTGTAATGCACAAAACTATTAAAAGTGACTTTTCTGCGTTTCCCATGTAATTCTGGCTTTTTCTTGTTTCACATGCAATTCTGTGGGACTTTGGTGTTTTTCCACCTAAGTGTGCCGAATGAGCTTCTCAGTCTGAGAAAACAAGCTTTTTCACACAAGCTGCCATTCTCTTCCAGAAGCACCTATCTGCCAGTTTCCACCTCAGGAAGCTTCACAGCGGCGACTTGTACATTATAGAGTGGTGTGGTGTTGCTCCCTCACTTAGTTTGGCTGTAATGCACAAAACTATTAAAAGTGACTTTTTTGCATTTCCCATGTAATTCTGTCTTTTTCTTGTTTCACATGCAATTCTGTGGGACTTTGGTGTTTTTTCCACCTAAGTGTGCCGAATGAGCTTCTCAGTCTGAGAAAACAAGCTTTTTCACACAAGCTGCCAATCTCTTCCAGAAGCACCTATCTGCCAGTTTCCACCTCAGGAAGCTTCACAGCGGGGACTTGTACATTATAGAGTGGTTTGGTGTTGCTCCCTCACTTAGTTTGGCTGTAATGCACAAAACTATTAAAAGTGACTTTTCTGCGTTTCCCATGTAATTCTGGCTTTTTCTTGTTTCACATGCAATTCTGTGGGACTTTGGTGTTTTTCCACCTAAGTGTGCCGAATGAGCTTCTCAGTCTGAGAAAACAAGCTTTTTCACACAAGCTGCCATTCTCTTCCAGAAGCACCTATCTGCCAGTTTCCACCTCAGGAAGCTTCACAGCGGCGACTTGTACATTATAGAGTGGTGTGGTGTTGCTCCCTCACTTAGTTTGGCTGTAATGCACAAAACTATTAAAAGTGACTTTTTTGCATTTCCCATGTAATTCTGGCTTTTTCTTGTTTCACATCCAATTCTGTGGGACTTTGGTGTTTTTCCACCTAAGTGTGCCGAATGAGCTTCTCAGTCTGAGAAAACAAGCTTTTTCACACAAGCTGCCATTCTCTTCCAGAAGCACCTATCTGCCAGTTTCCACCTCAGGAAGCTTCACAGCGGCGACTTGTACATTACAGGGTGTTTTTTTTTTCTGTGTTCAAAATGCAGTTACGCTTTTCGACAAAAGAGGGGACACTTGACCACAGAATAATTCATTCTGGACTTGCAAAGTTTCACAGTGGCATACTTGAAGTGATGGATGAAGTGGCTTGGTGTGGCTCTCTCACTTAGTTTGGCTGTAGTGCACAAAACTATTAAAAGTGACTTTTTGCGTTTCCCATGTAATTCTGGCTGTTTCTTGTTTCACATGCAATTCTGTGGGACTTTGGTGTTTTTCCACCTAAGTGTGCCAAATGAGCTTCTCAGGCTGAGAAAACAAGCTTTTTCACACAAGCTGCCAATCTCTTCCAGAAGCACCTATCTGCCAGTTTCCACCTCAGGAAGCTTCACAGCGGCGACTTGTACATTATAGAGTGGTTTGGTGTTGCTCCCTCACTTAGTTTGGCTGTAATGCACAAAACTATTAAAAGTGACTTTTCTGCGTTTCCCATGTAATTCTGGCTTTTTCTTGTTTCACATGCAATTCTGTGGGACTTTGGTGTTTTTCCACCTAAGTGTGCCGAATGAGCTTCTCAGTCTGAGAAAACAAGCTTTTTCACACAAGCTGCCATTCTCTTCCAGAAGCACCTATGTGCCAGTTTCCACCTCAGGAAGCCTCACAGCGGCGACTTGTACATTATAGAGTGGATTTGTGTAGCTCTGTCACTTAGTTTGGCTGTAATGCACAAAACTATTAAAAGTGACTTTTCTGCGTTTCCCATGTAATTCTGGCTTTTTCTTGTTTCACATGCAATTCTGTGGGACTTTGGTGTTTTTCCACCTAAGTGTGCCGAATGAGCTTCTCAGGCTGAGAAAACAAGCTTTTTCACACAAGCTGCCATTCTCTTCCAGAAGCACCTATGTGCCAGTTTCCACCTCAGGAAGCCTCACAGCGGCGACTTGTACATTATAGAGTGGATTTGTGTAGCTCTGTCACTTAGTTTGGCTGTAATGCAGAAAACTATTAAAAGTGACTTTTCTGCGTTTCCCATGTAATTCTGGCTTTTTCTTGTTTCACATGCAATTCTGTGGGACTTTGGTGTTTTTCCACCTAAGTGTGCCGAATGAGCTTCTCAGGCTGAGAAAACAAGCTTTTTCACACCAGCTGCCATTCTCTTCCAGAAACACCTATGTGCCAGTTTCCACCTCAGGAAGCTTCACAGCGGCGACTTGTACATTATAGAGTGGATTTGTGTGGCTCTGTCACTTAGTTTGGCTGTAATGCACAAGACTATTAAAAGTGACTTTTCTGCGTTTCCCATGTAATTCTGGCTTTTTCTTGTTTCACATGCAATTCTGTGGGACTTTGGTGTTTTTCCACCTAAGTGTTCCGAATGAGCTTCTAAGGGCGGAGAAAACAAGCTTTTTCACACAAGCTGCCATTCTCTTCCAGAAGCACCTATGTGCCAGTTTCCACCTCAGGAAGCCTCACAGCGGCGACTTGTACATTATAGAGTGGATTTGTGTAGCTCTGTCACTTAGTTTGGCTGTAATGCACAAAACTATTAAAAGTGACTTTTCTGCGTTTCCCATGTAATTCTGGCTTTTTCTTGTTTCACATGCAATTCTGTGGGACTTTGGTGTTTTTCCACCTAAGTGTGCCGAATGAGCTTCTCAGGCTGAGAAAACAAGCTTTTTCACACAAGCTGCCATTCTCTTCCAGAAGCACCTATGTGCCAGTTTCCACCTCAGGAAGCCTCACAGCGGCGACTTGTACATTATAGAGTGGTTTTGTGTGGCTCTGTCACTTAGTTTTGCTGTAATGCACAAAACTATTAAAAGTGACTTTTCTGCGTTTCCCATGTAATTCTGGCTTTTTCTTGTTTCACATGCAATTCTGTGGGACTTTGGTGTTTTTCCACCTAAGTGTGCCGAATGAGCTTCTCAGGCTGAGAAAACAAGCTTTTTCACACAAGCTGCCATTCTCTTCCAGAAGCACCTATGTGCCAGTTTCCACCCCAGGAAGCCTCACAGCGGCGACTTGTACATTATAGAGTGGTTTTGTGTGGCTCTGTCACTTAGTTTTGCTGTAATGCACAAAACTATTAAAAGTGACTTTTCTGCGTTTCCCATGTAATTCTGGCTTTTTCTTGTTTCACATGCAATTCTGTGGGACTTTGGTGTTTTTCCACCTAAGTGTGCCGAATGAGCTTCTCAGGCTGAGAAAACAAGCTTTTTCACACCAGCTGCCATTCTCTTCCAGAAGCACCTATGTGCCAGTTTCCACCTCAGGAAGCTTCACAGCGGCGAATTGTACATTATAGAGTGGTTTTGTGTGGCTCTGTCACTTAGTTTTGCTGTAATGCACAAAACTATTAAAAGTGACTTTTCTGCGTTTCCCATGTAATTCTGGCTTTTTCTTGTTTCACATGCAATTCTGTGGGACTTTGGTGTTTTTCCACCTAAGTGTGCCGAATGAGCTTCTCAGGCTGAGAAAACAAGCTTTTTCACACAAGCTGCCATTCTCTTCCAGAAGCACCTATGTGCCAGTTTCCACCCCAGGAAGCCTCACAGCGGCGACTTGTACATTATAGAGTGGTTTGGTGTTGCTCCCTCACTTAGTTTGGCTGTAATGCACAAAACTATTAAAAGTGACTTTTCTGCGTTTCCCATGTAATTCTGGCTTTTTCTTGTTTCACATGCAATTCTGTGGGACTTTGGTGTTTTTCCACCTAAGTGTGCCGAATGAGCTTCTCAGTCTGAGAAAACAAGCTTTTTCACACAAGCTGCCATTCTCTTCCAGAAGCACCTATGTGCCAGTTTCCACCTCAGGAAGCCTCACAGCGGCGACTTGTACATTATAGAGTGGATTTGTGTAGCTCTGTCACTTAGTTTGGCTGTAATGCACAAAACTATTAAAAGTGACTTTTCTGCGTTTCCCATGTAATTCTGGCTTTTTCTTGTTTCACATGCAATTCTGTGGGACTTTGGTGTTTTTCCACCTAAGTGTGCCGAATGAGCTTCTCAGGCTGAGAAAACAAGCTTTTTCACACAAGCTGCCATTCTCTTCCAGAAGCACCTATGTGCCAGTTTCCACCTCAGGAAGCCTCACAGCGGCGACTTGTACATTATAGAGTGGATTTGTGTAGCTCTGTCACTTAGTTTGGCTGTAATGCAGAAAACTATTAAAAGTGACTTTTCTGCGTTTCCCATGTAATTCTGGCTTTTTCTTGTTTCACATGCAATTCTGTGGGACTTTGGTGTTTTTCCACCTAAGTGTGCCCGAATGAGCTTCTCAGGCTGAGAAAACAAGCTTTTTCACACCAGCTGCCATTCTCTTCCAGAAACACCTATGTGCCAGTTTCCACCTCAGGAAGCTTCACAGCGGCGACTTGTACATTATAGAGTGGATTTGTGTGGCTCTGTCACTTAGTTTGGCTGTAATGCACAAGACTATTAAAAGTGACTTTTCTGCGTTTCCCATGTAATTCTGGCTTTTTCTTGTTTCACATGCAATTCTGTGGGACTTTGGTGTTTTTCCACCTAATTGTTCCGAATGAGCTTCTCAGGCTGAGAAAACAAGCTTTTTCACACAAGCTGCCATTCTCTTCCAGAAGCACCTATGTGCCAGTTTCCACCTCAGGAAGCCTCACAGCGGCGACTTGTACATTATAGAGTGGATTTGTGTAGCTCTGTCACTTAGTTTGGCTGTAATGCACAAAACTATTAAAAGTGACTTTTCTGCGTTTCCCATGTAATTCTGGCTTTTTCTTGTTTCACATGCAATTCTGTGGGACTTTTGGTGTTTTTCCACCTAAGTGTTCCGAATGAGCTTCTCAGGCTGAGAAAACAAGCTTTTTCACACAAGCTGCCATTCTCTTCCAGAAGCACCTATGTGCCAGTTTCCACCTCAGGAAGCCTCACAGCGGCGACTTGTACATTATAGAGTGGTTTTGTGTGGCTCTGTCACTTAGTTTGGCTGTAATGCACAAAACTATTAAAAGTGACTTTTCTGCGTTTCCCATGTAATTCTGGCTTTTTCTTGTTTCACATGCAATTCTGTGGGACTTTGGTGTTTTTCCACCTAAGTGTGCCGAATGAGCTTCTCAGGCTGAGAAAACAAGCTTTTTCACACAAGCTGCCATTCTCTTCCAGAAGCACCTATGTGCCAGTTTCCACGTCAGGAAGCCTCACAGCGGCGACTTGTACATTATAGAGTGGTTTTGTGTGGCTCTGTCACTTAGTTTTGCTGTAATGCACAAAACTATTAAAAGTGACTTTTCTGCGTTTCCCATGTAATTCTGGCTTTTTCTTGTTTCACATGCAATTCTGTGGGACTTTGGTGTTTTTCCACCTAAGTGTGCCGAATGAGCTTCTCAGGCTGAGAAAACAAGCTTTTTCACACAAGCTGCCATTCTCTTCCAGAAGCACCTATGTGCCAGTTTCCACCCCCAGGAAGCCTCACAGCGGCGACTTGTACATTATAGAGTGGTTTTGTGTGGCTCTGTCACTTAGTTTGGCTGTAATGCACAAAACTATTAAAAGTGACTTTTCTGCGTTTCCCATGTAATTCTGGCTTTTTTCTTGTTTCACATGCAATTCTGTGGGACTTTGGTGTTTTTCCACCTAAGTGTGCCGAATGAGCTTCTCAGGCTGAGAAAACAAGCTTTTTCACACAAGCTGCCATTCTCTTCCAGAAGCACCTATGTGCCAGTTTCCACGTCAGGAAGCCTCACAGCGGCGACTTGTACATTATAGAGTGGTTTTGTGTGGCTCTGTCACTTAGTTTTGCTGTAATGCACAAAACTATTAAAAGTGACTTTTCTGCGTTTCCCATGTAATTCTGGCTTTTTCTTGTTTCACATGCAATTCTGTGGGACTTTGGTGTTTTTCCACCTAAGTGTGCCGAATGAGCTTCTCAGGCTGAGAAAACAAGCTTTTTCACACAAGCTGCCATTCTCTTCCAGAAGCACCTATGTGCCAGTTTCCACCTCAGGAAGCCTCACAGCGGCGACTTGTACATTATAGAGTGGATTTGTGTAGCTCTGTCACTTAGTTTGGCTGTAATGCACAAAACTATTAAAAGTGACTTTTCTGCGTTTCCCATGTAATTCTGGCTTTTTCTTGTTTCACATGCAATTCTGTGGGACTTTGGTGTTTTTCCACCTAAGTGTGCCGAATGAGCTTCTCAGGCTGAGAAAACAAGCTTTTTCACACAAGCTGCCATTCTCTTCCAGAAGCACCTATGTGCCAGTTTCCACCTCAGGAAGCCTCACAGCGGCGACTTGTACATTATAGAGTGGATTTGTGTGGCTCTGTCACTTAGTTTTGCTGTAATGCACAAGACTATTAAAAGTGACTTTTCTGCGTTTCCCATGTAATTCTGGCTTTTTCTTGTTTCACATGCAATTCTGTGGGACTTTGGTGTTTTTCCACCTAAGTGTTCCGAATGAGCTTCTCAGGCTGAGAAAACAAGCTTTTTCACACAAGCTGCCATTCTCTTCCAGAAGCACCTATGTGCCAGTTTCCACCTCAGGAAGCCTCACAGCGGCGACTTGTACATTATAGAGTGGATTTGTGTAGCTCTGTCACTTAGTTTGGCTGTAATGCACAAAACTATTAAAAGTGACTTTTCTGCGTTTCCCATGTAATTCTGGCTTTTTCTTGTTTCACATGCAATTCTGTGGGACTTTGGTGTTTTTCCACCTAAGTGTGCCGAATGAGCTTCTCAGGCTGAGAAAACAAGCTTTTTCACACAAGCTGCCATTCTCTTCCAGAAGCACCTATGTGCCAGTTTCCACCTCAGGAAGCCTCACAGCGGCGACTTGTACATTATAGAGTGGTTTTGTGTGGCTCTGTCACTTAGTTTGGCTGTAATGCACAAAACTATTAAAAGTGACTTTTCTGCGTTTCCCATGTAATTCTGGCTTTTTCTTGTTTCACATGCAGTTCTGTGGGACTTTGGTGTTTTTCCACCTAAGTGTGCCGAATGAGCTTCTCAGGCTGAGAAAACAAGCTTTTTCACACAAGCTGCCATTCTCTTCCAGAAGCACCTATGTGCCAGTTTCCACCTCAGGAAGCCTCACAGCGGCGACTTGTACATTATAGAGTGGATTGGTGTGGCTCTCTCACTTAGTTTGGCTGTAATGCACAAAACTATTAAAAGTGACTTTTCTGCGTTTCCCATGTAATTCTGGCTTTTTCTTGTTTCACATGCAATTCTGTGGGACTTTGGTGTTTTTCCACCTAAGTGTGCCGAATGTGCTTCTCAGGCTGAGAAAACAAGCTTTTTCACACAAGCTGCCATTCTCTTCCAGAAGCACCTATGTGCCAGTTTCCACCTCAGGAAGCCTCACAGCGGCGACTTGTACGTTATAGAGTGGATTTGTGTGGCTCTGTCACTTAGTTTGGCTGTAATGCACAAGACTATTAAAAGTGACTTTTCTGCGTTTCCCCATGTAATTCTGGCTTTTTCTTGTTTCACATGCAATTCTGTGGGACTTTGGTGTTTTTCCACCTAAGTGTTCCGAATGAGCTTCTCAGGCTGAGAAAACAAGCTTTTTCCCACAAGCTGCCATTCTCTTCCAGAAGCACCTATGTGCCAGTTTCCACCTCAGGAAGCCTCAAAGCGGCGACTTGTCCATTATAGAGTGGTTTTGTGTGGCTCTGTCACTTAGTTTGGCTGTAATGCACAAAACTATTAAAAGTGACTTTTCTGCGTGTCCCATGTAATTCTTGCTTTTTCTTATTTCACATGCAATTCTGTGGGACTTTGGTGTTTTTCAATCTAAGTGTTCCGAATGAGCTTCTCAGGCTGAGAAAACAAGCTTTTTCACACAAGCTGCAATTCTCTTCCAGAAGCACCTATGTGCCAGTTTCCACCTCAGGAAGCCTCACAGCGGCGACTTGTACATTATAGAGTGGATTTGTGTGGCTCTGTCACTTAGTTTGGCTGTAATGCACAAAACTATTAAAAGTGACTTTTCTGCGTTTCCCATGTAATTCTGGCTTTTTCTTGTTTCACATGCAATTCTGTGGGACTTTGGTGTTTTTCCACCTAAGTGTGCCGAATGAGCTTCTCAGGCTGAGAAAACAAGCTTTTTCACACAAGCTGCCATTCTCTTCCAGAAGCACCTATGTGCCAGTTTCCACCTCAGGAAGCCTCACAGCGGCGACTTGTACATTATAGAGTGGATTTGTGTGGCTCTGTCACTTAGTTTGGCTGTAATGCACAAAACTATTAAAAGTGACTTTTCTGCGTTTCCTATGTAATTCTGGCTTTTTCTTGTTTCACATGCAATTCTGTGGGACTTTGGTGTTTTTCCACCTAAGTGTGCCGAATGAGCTTCTCAGGCAGAGAAAACAAGCTTTTTCACACAAGCTGCCATTCTCTTCCAGAAGCACCTATCTGCCAGTTTCCACCTCAGGAAGCTTCACAGCGGCGACTTGTACATTATAGAGTGGTGTGGTGTTGCTCCCTCACTTAGTTTGGCTGTAATGCACAAAACTAGTAAAAGTGACTTTTTGCGTTTCCCATGTAATTCTGGCTTTTTCTTGTTTCACATGCAATTCTGTGGGACTTTGGTGTTTTTCCACCTAAGTGTGCCGAATGAGCTTCTCAGTCTTAGAAAACAAGCTTTTTCACACAAGCTGCCATTCTCTTCCAGAAGCACCTATCTGCCAGTTTCCACCTCAGGAAGCTTCACAGTGGCGACTTGTACATTATAGAGTGGTTTGGTGTGGCTCTCTCACTCAGTTAGGCTGTAATGCACAAAACTATTAAAAGTGACTTTTTGCGTTTCCCATGTAATTCTGGCTTTTTCATGTTTCACATGCAATTCTGTGGGACTTTGGTGTTTTTCCACCTAAGTGTGCCAAATGAGCTTCTCAGTCTGAGAAAACAAGCTTTTTCACACAAGCTGCCATTCTCTTCCAGAAGCACCTATGTGCCAGTTTCCACCTCAGGAAGCTTCACAGCGGCGACTTGTACATTACAGAGTGTTTTTTTTTTCTGTGTTCAAAATGCAGTTACGCTTTTTTCGACAAAAGAGGGCACATTTGACCACAGAATAATTCATTCTGGACTTGCAAAGTTTGACAGTGGCATACTTGAAGTGATGGATGAAGTGGCTTGGTGTGGCTCTCTCACTTAGTTTGGCTGTAGTGCACAAAACTATTAAAAGTGACTTTTTTGCGTTTCCCATGTAATTCTGGCTGTTTCTTGTTTCACATGCAATTCTGTGGGACTTTGGTGTTTTTCCACCTAAGTGTGCCAAATGAGCTTCTCAGGCTGAGAAAACAAGCTTTTTCACACAAGCTGACAATCTCTTCCAGAAGCACCTATCTGCCAGTTTCCACCTCAGAAAGCTTCAAAGCGGCGACTTGTACATTATAGAGTGGTTTGGTGTTGCTCCCTCACTTAGTTTGGCTGTAATGCACAAAACTATTAAAAGTGACTTTTCTGCGTTTCCCATGTAATTCTGGCTTTTTCTTGTTTCACATGCAATTCTGTGGGACTTTGGTGTTTTTCCACCTAAGTGTGCCGAATGAGCGTCTCAGTCTGAGAAAACAAGCTTTTTCACACAAGCTGCCATTCTCTTCCAGAAGCACCTATCTGCCAGTTTCCACCTCAGGAAGCTTCACAGCGGCGACTGTACATTATAGAGTGGTGTGGTGTTGCTCCCTCACTTAGTTTGGGTGTAATGCACAAAACTATTAAAAGTGACTTTTCTGCGTTTCCCATGTAATTCTGGCTTTTTCTTGTTTCACATGCAATTCTGTGGGACTTTGCTGTTTTTCCACCTAAGTGTGCCGAATGAGCTTCTCAGTCTGAGAAAACAAGCTTTTTCACACAAGCTACCATTCTCTTCCAGAAGCACGTATCTGCCAGTTTCCACCTCAGGAAGCTTCACAGCGGCGACTTGTACATTATAGAGTGGTGTGGTGTTGCTCCCTCACTTAGTTTGGCTGTAATGCACAAAACTATTAAAAGTGACTTTTTTGCATTTCCCATGTAATTCTGGCTTTTTCTTGTTTCACATGCAATTCTGTGGGACTTTGGTGTTTTTCCACCTAAGTGTGCCGAATGAGCTTCTCAGTCTGAGAAAACAAGCTTTTTCACACAAGCTGCCATTCTCTTCCAGAAGCACCTATGTGCCAGTTTCCACCTCAGGAAGCTTCACAGCGGCGACTTGTACATTACAGAGTGTTTTTATTTTTCTGTGTTCAAAATGCAGTTACGCTTTTTCGACAAAAGAGGGCACACTTGACCACAGAATAATTCATCCTGGACTTGCAAAGCTTCACAGTGGCATACTTGAAGTGATGGATGAAGTGGCTTGGTGTGGCTCTCTCACTTAGTTTGGCTGTAATGCACAAAACTATTAAAAGTGACTTTTTGCGTTTCCCATGTAATTCTGGCTGTTTCTTGTTTCACATGCAATTCTGTGGGACTTTGGTGTTTTTCCACCTAAGTGTGCCAAATGAGCTTCTCAGGCTGAGAAAACAAGCTTTTTCACACAAGCTGCCAATCTCTTCCAGAAGCACCTATCTGCCAGTTTCCACCTCAGGAAGCTTCACAGCGGGGACTTGTACATTATAGAGTGGTTTGGTGTTGCTCCCTCACTTAGTTTGGCTGTAATGCACAAAACTATTAAAAGTGACTTTCTGCGTTTCCCATGTAATTCTGGCTTTTTCTTGTTTCACATGCAATTCTGTGGGACTTTGGTGTTTTTCCACCTAAGTGTGCCGAATGAGCTTCTCAGTCTGAGAAAACAAGCTTTTTTCACACAAGCTGCCATTCTCTTCCAGAAGCACCTATCTGCCAGTTTCCACCTCAGGAAGCTTCACAGCGGCGACTTGTACATTATAGAGTGGTGTGGTGTTGCTCCCTCACTTAGTTTGGCTGTAATGCACAAAACTATTAAAAGTGACTTTTTTGCATTTCCCATGTAATTCTGGCTTTTTCTTGTTTCACATCCAATTCTGTGGGACTTTGGTGTTTTTCCACCTAAGTGTGCCGAATGAGCTTCTCAGTCTGAGAAAACAAGCTTTTTCACACAAGCTGCCATTCTCTTCCAGAAGCACCTATCTGCCAGTTTCCACCTCAGGAAGCTTCACAGCGGCGACTTGTACATTACAGGGTGTTTTTTTTTTTCTGTGTTCAAAATGCAGTTACGCTTTTTCGACAAAAGAGGGGACACTTGACCACAGAATAATTCATTCTGGACTTGCAAAGTTTCACAGTGGCATACTTGAAGTGATGGATGAAGTGGCTTGGTGTGGCTCTCTCACTTAGTTTGGCTGTAGTGCACGTAACCACGCGGTGTTCATGTGGCTGTTCGTTACATGGCCTGTAGATCTGTATTCACTGCGTGCCAAATGCCAGAGTATCGCCGTCACCCTTTCCGCACGCCATCATCAAAGCTGCCAGAAACCTATGCGCCAGCTTCACTCAGGAGCTCAGCGCATCGTTATCATGAAGGATTGTAGTTTCGTTTACAATGCACAAAACTATCTTTCAGTTCCTCATTGGAATTTCGCTTTCTTCACATGCTTCTGGATTCTTGTCATTCTGGCGTGGAAATGAATGAAGCTTCAGGCCAGAAAACGTTTTCAATACGCCGCCGCTTCCAGAAGCATCTATGTTCCACCTTTCAGAAAGTTAGCGGCACTCGCGCGACATAGAGCGGATTCGCGTAGTTAGTTGGCCGTAATGCAGAAAACCATTAAAGCGATTTTCGCGCTTCCCGATAAATTTCGGTTTTCACACATACTTCGCGGGGATTCGCTGCCGAACGATTTTGCGTTTAGAAAACGCTTCTTTCACATCATGTCATTTCGCAGCATGCCAGTCAACTGTATTACGCCGCACTCGCGTTGATTGGCAGAGCGATCTGTGTGGCCTCGCTGCCTGGCCGTAATGCCATCGCTAAGATTTTCTGCGCTTCCTTCATACTGCTTTTCATTTTCATTACGGGTTTCGTGGGGATTTGCGCTCAATCTGTACCCAATGAGTTTATGGTATTCGCTTTTTCACACCCAGATCGCGTGCCAGTTTCCGCCAGGACAGAATGGCACTGCGTCATCATGATGATTGCGGTTGCCTGCCAATGCACAAAACCATACTTTCAGCAAGCCTCATACTTCGGTACACGGCCTGTAGTGGATTTGCGCTCACTGGCAAAACAATGCAATGTTGCGCCGAAGTGTTTTCAATACGTTTGCCATTCTCTTCTCAGAGTAATGCCAGCTTTCCAGTTATAGCGAACTCCCTGGTGATTATTGGCAGAGTACGCTTCACGGTTTCGGGTTTTCATTTTCAATACGGCCCTGACTTGGTATTGCGTCGGTCGCCAGTTATTTTGTCATTTTCAGAGTTATTTGCGCTAGCACCAGTTGCACTTCAATAATATGCAAAGGAATGTCACTTAGTTGTTGTACGCACAAAACCATTAAGCGATTTTCGTTTCCATATTTCCGGTATTTTCAGCCAATACGGCCGCTTCGTGGGGATTTCGTTTCCGCGCGGTTTGCGCCGAGAAAACGGTTTCTTTCAATACAGTCGCCATTCTCCAGTACCCATGCCAGTCTTCAACCAGAAATACGTTGCTTACTCGCGTGTCATCATGATTTCGCGTATTCGTCTATTTCGTTTACGCAATGCACGGGGCTATTGTACTGATATTTCGGCTTTTCTGTTTTCACACGGCTCCCAGGTGGGGATTACTTTTCAATCTATAAATCAACGAGCTTCAAGGGCGATAAACACAAATGCCATTTCCAGTTAACGATAATAGTTCACCAGAGAGTCAATGCCGCTTGGCACTCGTTATCATGCGGATTTGCCTGCCTGGCTGTACGCACAAACCACAAAAGCCTACGGGTTCGGCTTTTCATTATCACGTGCAATGTCCCACGATTGCGCTTCAGAAAACAGTTTCTTCACACAGTTTCATTCGCGGTTTGCCTGGCGTACAGTTTCACCAGATTGGTCGCCGCTTACTCGTAATATTATAGAGTAGCTTGTGTCTGTCACTTAAGTTTGTTAAATGCACAAAACTATGTGATTTTCTGCGTTTCACGGCTTTTGGCTGCGGGGATTTGTTTTCCATTCTGCAAATGACGAGTGCCAGGTTGAGAAAACAAGTTAACATAAGCTGTCATTTCGCAGTTAGTCTATGTGTAAATAGTTTTCCATCTCAGGTTCATTGCTGCCACCGTAATATTATGTAGAGGTTTTGCGCGGTTCGTTCATTAGCCTAATGCATCAAAACCATAAAAGTGATTTCTCTTCAAGCTCATGGGGAGTTACTACGCAGTTTCGCGGATTTCCGCCGCAACACGCCAGGCCGAGAGCGCGTTACACAATTTCTTCTTCAGAAAGCATTTATGCCAGTTTTCACCTCAGGGATGTTAATATTGCGCACAGGGAATATTAGTGTATGGTTTGTGTACTGTCACTTAGCCTTGCTGTAATGCACAAAACTATGATTTTTCGCGCCTTCATGTCGGGTTTTCAGCCACACATGGCTTGTTATGTTTTCCACGCGTTTAGTTCGTGCCGAGTTTTTCAATACAGTCGCCATTTGTCTGGCGTGTACAATAGCGCCACTTCAGGCAAGGCGTATGAAGCGCAGGTGGCCTGCTTCATACGCACGTGCCAGTGATTATTCTGGCTTTTCACACATGCATTTTGTGGATTTGAATTAATCTAGCAGTGTCGAATGAGTTTTTCTAGCTAAAAATAGTTTTTTTCAATAATAAATATTCTCTTCAGAACTATACACCTCAGAGTTTAGAAGCTGTTTTTAATTTTGTACATTATAGTATGGATTCAGTGGCTCTGTCTGCTTGCCATGCTTCCATGTAATTCTGGCTTTTCTCTTGTTTCGCATGCAATTCTGTGGGACTTTGGTGTTTTTCCAGAATTCCGCCGCTGTGAAGCTTCCTGAGGTGGAAACTGGCACATACGTGCTTCTGGAAGAGAATGGCAGCTTGTGTGAAAAAGCTTGTTTTCTCAGCCTGAGAAGCTCATTCGGCACACTTAGGTGGAAAAACACCAAAGTCCCACAGAATTGCATGTGAAACAAGAAAAAGCCAGAATTACATGGGGAAACGCAGAAAAGTCACTTTTAATAGTTTTGTGCATTACAGCCAAACTAAGTGACAGAGCCACACCAAACCACTCTATAATGTACAAGTCGCCGCTGTGAGGCTTCCTGAGGTGGAAACTGGCACATAGGTGCTTCTGGAAGAGAATGGCAGCTTGTGTGAAAAAGCTTGTTTTCTCAGCCTGAGAAGCTCATTCGGCACACTTAGGTGGAAAAACACCAAAGTCCCACAGAATTGCATGTGAAACAAGAAAAAGCCAGAATTACATGGGAAACGCAGAAAAGTCACTTTTAATAGTTTTGTGCATTACAGCCAAACTAAGTGACAGAGCCACACAAAATCACTCTATAATGTACAAGTCGCCGCTGTGAGGCTTCCTGAGGTGGAAACTGGCACATAGGTGCTTCTGGAAGAGAATGGCAGCTTGTGTGAAAAAGCTTGTTTTCTCAGCCTGAGAAGCTCATTCGGCACATAGGTGGAAAAACACCAAAGTCCCACAGAATTGCATGTGAAACAAGAAAAAGCCAGAATTACATGGGAAACGCAGAAAAGTCACTTTTAATAGTTTTGTGAATTACAGCCAAACTAAGTGACAGAGCCACACAAAACCACTCTATAATGTACAAGTCGCCGCTGTGAGGCTTCCTGGGGTGGAAACTGGCACATAGGTGCTTCTGGAAGAGAATGGCAGCTTGTGTGAAAAGCTTGTTTTCTCAGCCTGAGAAGCTCATTCGGCACACTTAGGTGGAAAAACACCAAAGTCCCACAGAATTGCATGTGAAACAAGAAAAAGCCAGAATTACATGGGAAACGCAGAAAAGTCACTTTTAATAGTTTTGTGAATTACAGCCAAACTAAGTGACAGAGCCACACAAAACCACTCTATAATGTACAAGTCGCCGCTGTGAGGCTTCCTGGGGTGGAAACTGGCACATAGGTGCTTCTGGAAGAGAATGGCAGCTTGTGTGAAAAGCTTGTTTTCTCAGCCTGAGAAGCTCATTCGGCACACTTAGGTGGAAAAACACCAAAGTCCCACAGAATTGCATGTGAAACAAGAAAAGCCAGAATTACATGGGAAACGCAGAAAAGTCACTTTTAATAGTTTTGTGCATTACAGCCAAACTAAGTGACAGAGCCACACCAAACCACTCTATAATGTACAAGTCGCCGCTGTGAGGCTTCCTGAGGTGGAAACTGGCACATAGGTGCTTCTGGAAGAGAATGGCAGCTTGTGTGAAAAAGCTTGTTTTCTCAGCCTGAGAAGCTCATTCGGAACACTTAGGTGGAAAAACACCAAAGTCCCACAGAATTGCATGTGAAACAAGAAAAAGCCAGAATTACATGGGAAAACGCAGAAAGTCACTTTTAATAGTTTTGTGAATTACAGCCAAACTAAGTGACAGAGCCACACAAAAACCACTCTATAATGTACAAGTCGCCGCTGTGAGGCTTCCTGGGGTGGAAACTGGCACATAGGTGCTTCTGGAAGAGAATGGCAGCTTGTGTGAAAAAGCTTGTTTTCTCAGCCTGAGAAGCTCATTCGGCACACTTAGGTGGAAAAACACCAAAGTCCCACAGAATTGCATGTGAAACAAGAAAAAGCCAGAATTACATGGGAAACGCAGAAAAGTCACTTTTAACAGTTTTGTGCATTACAGCCAAACTAAGTGACAGAGCCACACCAAACCACTCTATAATGTACAAGTCGCCGCTGTGAGGCTTCCTGAGGTGGAAACTGGCACATAGGTGCTTCTGGAAGAGAATGGCAGCTTGTGTGAAAAAGCTTGTTTTCTCAGCCTGAGAAGCTCATTCGGCACACTTAGGTGGAAAAACACCAAAGTCCCACAGAATTGCATGTGAAACAAGAAAAAGCCAGAATTACATGGGAAACGCAGAAAAGTCACTTTTAATAGTTTTGTGCATTACAGCCAAACTAAGTGACAGAGCCACACAAATCCACTCTATAATGTACAAGTCGCCGCTGTGAGGCTTCCTGAGGTGGAAACTGGCACATAGGTGCTTCTGGAAGAGAATGGCAGCTTGTGTGAAAAGCTTGTTTTCTCAGCCTGAGAAGCTCATTCGGCACACTTAGGTGGAAAAACACCAAAGTCCCACAGAATTGCATGTGAAACAAGAAAAAGCCAGAATTACATGGGAAACGCAGAAAAAGTCACTTTTAATAGTTTTGTGCATTACAGCCAAACTAAGTGACAGAGCCACACCAAACCACTCTATAATGTACAAGTCGCCGCTGTGAGGCTTCCTGGGGTGGAAACTGGCACATAGGTGCTTCTGGAAGAGAATGGCAGCTTGTGTGAAAAAGCTTGTTTTCTCAGCCTGAGAAGCTCATTCGGCACACTTAGGTGGAAAAACACCAAAGTCCCACAGAATTGCATGTGAAACAAGAAAAAGCCAGAATTACATGGGAAACGAGAAAAGTCACTTTTAATAGTTTTGTGCATTACAGCCAAACTAAGTGACAGAGCCACACCAAACCACTCTATAATGTACAAGTCGCCGCTGTGAGGCTTCCTGGGGTGGAAACTGGCACATAGGTGCTTCTGGAAGAGAATGGCAGCTTGTGTGAAAAAGCTTGTTTTCTCAGCCTGAGAAGCTCATTCGGCACACTTAGGTGGAAAAACACCAAAGTCCCACAGAATTGCATGTGAAACAAGAAAAAGCCAGAATTACATGGGAAACGCAGAAAAGTCACTTTTAACAGTTTTGTGCATTACAGCCAAACTAAGTGACAGAGCCACACCAAACCACTCTATAATGTACAAGTCGCCGCTGTGAGGCTTCCTGAGGTGGAAACTGGCACATAGGTGCTTCTGGAAGAGAATGGCAGCTTGTGTGAAAAAGCTTGTTTTCTCAGCCTGAGAAGCTCATTCGGCACACTTAGGTGGAAAAACACCAAAGTCCCACAGAATTGCATGTGAAACAAGAAAAAGCCAGAATTACATGGGAAACGCAGAAAAGTCACTTTTAATAGTTTTGTGCATTACAGCCAAACTAAGTGACAGAGCCACACCAAACCACTCTATAATGTACAAGTCGCCGCTGTGAGGCTTCCTGGGGTGGAAACTGGCACATAGGTGCTTCTGGAAGAGAATGGCAGCTTGTGTGAAAAAGCTTGTTTTCTCAGCCTGAGAAGCTCATTCGGCACACTTAGGTGGAAAAACACCAAAGTCCCACAGAATTGCATGTGAAACAAGAAAAAGCCAGAATTACATGGGAAACGCAGAAAAGTCACTTTTAATAATTTTGTGCATTACAGCCAAACTAAGTGACAGAGCCACACCAAACCACTCTATAATGTACAAGTCGCCGCTGTGAGGCTTCCTGGGGTGGAAACTGGCACATAGGTGCTTCTGGAAGAGAATGGCAGCTTGTGTGAAAAAGCTTGTTTTCTCAGCCTGAGAAGCTCATTCGGCACACTTAGGTGGAAAAACACCAAAGTCCCACAGAATTGCATGTGAAACAAGAAAAAGCCAGAATTACATGGGAAACGCAGAAAAGTCACTTTTAATAGTTTTGTGCATTACAGCCAAACTAAGTGACAGAGCCACACCAAACCACTCTATAATGTACAAGTCGCCGCTGTGAGGCTTCCTGAGGTGGAAACTGGCACATAGGTGCTTCTGGAAGAGAATGGCAGCTTGTGTGAAAAAGCTTGTTTTCTCAGCCTGAGAAGCTCATTCAGGACACTTAGGTGGAAAAACACCAAAGTCCCACAGAATTGCATGTGAAACAAGAAAAAGCCAGAATTACATGGGAAACGCAGAAAAGTCACTTTTAATAGTTTTGTGCATTACAGCCAAACTAAGTGACAGAGCCACACCAAACCACTCTATAATGTACAAGTCGCCGCTGTGAGGCTTCCTGGGGTGGAAACTGGCACATAGGTGCTTCTGGAAGAGAATGGCAGCTTGTGTGAAAAAGCTTGTTTTCTCAGCCTGAGAAGCTCATTCGGCACACTTAGGTGGAAAAAACACCAAAGTCCCACAGAATTGCATGTGAAACAAGAAAAAGCCAGAATTACATGGGAAACGTAGAAAAGTCACTTTTAATAGTTTTGTGCATTACAGCCAAACTAAGTGACAGAGCCACACCAAACCACTCTATAATGTACAAGTCGCCGCTGTGAGGCTTCCTGAGGTGGAAACTGGCACATAGGTGCTTCTGGAAGAGAATGGCAGCTTGTGCGAAAAAGCTTGTTTTCTCAGCCTGAGAAGCTCATTCGGCACACTTAGGTGGAAAAACACCAAAGTCCCACAGAATTGCATGTGAAACAAGAAAAAGCCAGAATTACATGGGAAACGCAGAAAAGTCACTTTTAACAGTTTTGTGCATTACAGCCAAACTAAGTGACAGAGCCACACCAAACCACTCTATAATGTACAAGTCGCCGCTGTGAGGCTTCCTGAGGTGGAAACTGGCACATAGGTGCTTCTGGAAGAGAATGGCAGCTTGTGTGAAAAGCTTGTTTTCTCAGCCTGAGAAGCTCATTCGGCACACTTAGGTGGAAAAACACCAAAGTCCCACAGAATTGCATGTGAAACAAGAAAAAGCCAGAATTACATGGGAAACGCAGAAAAGTCACTTTTAACAGTTTTGTGCATTACAGCCAAACTAAGTGACAGAGCCACACAAAACCACTCTATAATGTACAAGTCGCCGCTGTGAGGCTTCCTGAGGTGGAAACTGGCACATAGGTGCTTCTGGAAGAGAATGGCAGCTTGTGTGAAAAGCTTGTTTTCTCAGCCTGAGAAGCTCATTCGGCACACTTAGGTGGAAAAACACCAAAGTCCCACAGAATTGCATGTGAAACAAGAAAAAGCCAGAATTACATGGGAAACGCAGAAAAGTCACTTTTAATAGTTTTGTGCATTACAGCCAAACTAAGTGACAGAGCCACACAAAACCACTCTATAATGTACAAGTCGCCGCTGTGAGGCTTCCTGAGGTGGAAACTGGCACATAGGTGCTTCTGGAAGAGAATGGCAGCTTGTGTGAAAAAGCTTGTTTTCTCAGCCTGAGAAGCTCATTCGGCACACTTAGGTGGAAAAACACCAAAGTCCCACAGAATTGCATGTGAAACAAGAAAAAGCCAGAATTACATGGGAAACGCAGAAAAGTCACTTTTAACAGTTTTGTGCATTACAGCCAAACTAAGTGACAGAGCCACACCAAACCACTCTATAATGTACAAGTCGCCGCTGTGAGGCTTCCTGAGGTGGAAACTGGCACATAGGTGCTTCTGGAAGAGAATGGCAGCTTGTGTGAAAAAGCTTGTTTTCTCAGCCTGAGAAGCTCATTCGGCACACTTAGGTGGAAAAACACCAAAGTCCCACAGAATTGCATGTGAAACAAGAAAAAGCCAGAATTACATGGGAAACGCAGAAAAGTCACTTTACAGTTTTGTGCATTACAGCCAAACTAAGTGACAGAGCCACACCAAACCACTCCTATAATGTACAAGTCGCCGCTGTGAGGCTTCCTGGGTGGAAACTGGCACATAGGTGCTTCTGGAAGAATGGCAGCTTGTGTGAAAAGCTTGTTTTCTCAACCCAAGAAGCTCATTCGGCACACTTAGGTGGGAAAAACACCAAAGTCCCAAAGAATTGCATGGGAAACAAGAAAAAGCCAGAATTACATGGGAAACGCAGAAAAGTCACTTTTAACAGTTTTGGTGCATTACAGCCAA